>NC_052174.1:12355345-12467456 GCF_902713615.1 Scyliorhinus canicula
CTCTCTCTCTCGCTCGCTCTCTCTCTCACACTCCCTCTCTCTGTCTCTCTCTCTCTTCTCTCGCTCTCTCTCTCTCTCTCTCTCTCTCTCCTCCCTCTCTCTCTCTCTCTCTCTCCTCCCTCTCTCCCTCTCTCTGTCTCTCTCTCTCTCTCTCGCTCTCTCTCTCTCTCTCTCTCTCTCTCCTCCCTCTCTCTCTCTCTCTCTCTCCTCCCTCTCTCTCTCTCTCTCTCTCTCGCTCGCTCCCTCTCTCTCTCTCTCTCTCTCGCTCTCTCTCTCGCTCTCCCGCTCTCTCTCTCGCTCCCGCATCCCGATGTCGCCGACTTGGAGGGGCAGAGCATCACGAACAGGAGTCAAACTGGTGCCTGCCCCTGGATCCGGCGTCAGAAGCCAATCTCTGCCTGATTGCCGAACCCCATTTCGGTGTCGGCCGACCCAGAATCCCGCCCCACTTCCTTTCCCCGCCCCGTAATCCATACCTGCGCAGCCAATTACATCCCCTCCCATCTCCGAAAGCAGCCCTCCTGTCAGCAGACAGTCAATGGGCCACAGGAGGTTGACAGCGAGGCCGCGAAGCACATAGCAGTCGAATAGCTGACCGGCCATTGAGGGCCCCGTTTCACGCCTGGGACGAACGCTCAGTGAAGGTGGGTTCCCTCCGGGCGCTCCGGTTTCCTCCCACAAATCCCGAAAGACGCGCTTGTTGGGTGAATTGAACATTCTGAATTCTCCCTCTGTGTACCCGAAGAGGCGCCGGAGTGTGGCGACTAGGGGCTTTTCACAGTAACTTCATTGCAGTGTTAAAGAGCCGACTTGTGGCAATAAAAACTCTTACTATTAATAAGTCAGTCTGACCCCCGCCACCCAGCCTGTGGCCTTGACGAATGAGCCGTGACTCAGTCGGTAGCTCGCTCGCTCTCCAGCTCTCTCTCCCCTGAGCGAGGAGCCCCAGGCCAGGGACTCGAGCACAAATTCCCAGCGGAACCCCAGTGGCCAAATGGAGCAAACACTGTCTGCCTTACCTGTGGATAAACTGCGAAACCGAAGCCCTCTGAGCTGGGATTAAAAGATTCCACAGGAGTGGGGGGAAAACCACAATTTGGAGAGCTGGGGGAGTTCCCTCAGTGTCAAGTTTCCTCTCAATCAACAAACGAAAATTTGCGCAAATTAAAAATCCCCTCGTCGCCACATTCCGGCGTCTGTTCGTTAGGTGGATTGGCCATTCTAAATTGCCCGTAGTGTAAGGTTAATGGGGGGATTGTTGGGATACGGGTTACGTGGGTTTAAGTAGGGTGATCATTGCTCGGCACAACATCGAGGGCCGAAGGGCCTGTTCTGTGCTGTACTGTTCTATGTTCTATGTTCGGGTACACAGAGGGAGAATTCAGAATGTCCAATTCACCTCATAAGCACGTCTTTCGGGACTTGTGGGAGGAAACCGGAGCCCCCGGAGGAAACCCACGCAGACACGGGGGAGGACGTGCAGACTCCGCACAGACAGCGACCCAGCGGGGAATCGAACCCGGGACCCCATCGCTGGAAAGCCACGGTGTTGCCGTGCCGCCCACCATGACGTGTTAACGGGTCGGATGGTTGACCGATTCCCAGAATCCAGCCAGCACCAGACGACTCGCATCACCCACCTGCTCTTTCCAGCACCCACATCGATTTGACATTACTGGGCCCTTTGTTAACTGCAACCAGGCTGTGGGTGGGGAGAAATCAAATCCAAGGGGCCTGTGGCTGCAAACCCTCAAGAAGAACAAAAAAACTCCCCATGACTCATATCAACCATGACCTTGTTTATTCAGACTTCTGTTCACAAAACAAGTAGTTCCCCCACCACTGAAACCCTTTGACAGGATTGGCTCCTGCAGTAAATGATTTGACCGGGAGATGGAATCCTGCAGTTCGGGTCATGAGGAAAACCAACAGGAATTATTTTGGGTCAGAAGTTAAATCTCTCTACCCAACTTGAATTTATATATCGCCTCGGTGCAGGAGATATCAGGTGACCGAAGCTGGGACAGTGGAGTAGATTTTAAGGACTGCTTGAAGAGAGGTCGAGTGGTTTAGCGAGCGAATTTCGGAATTCTGGGCTTCACGTGTATCCAACCCCGTGCTGTACCTGTCCTGGGAGTGTTTGATGGGGACAGTGTAGAGGGAGCTTTACTCTGTATCTAACCCCGTGCTGTACCTGTCCTGGGAGTGTTTGATGGGGACAGTGTAGAGGGAGCTTTACTCTGTATCTAACCCCGTGCTGTACCTGTCCTGGGAGTGTTTGATGGGGACAGTGTAGAGGGAGCTTTACTCTGTATCTAACCCCGTGCTGTACCTGTCCTGGGAGTGTTGATGGGGACAGTGTAGAGGGAGCTTTACTCTGTATCTAACCCCGTGCTGTACCTGTCCTGGGAGTGTTTGATGGGGACAGTGTAGAGGGAGCTTTACTCTGTATCTAACCCCGTGCTGTACCTATCCTGGGAGTGTTTGATGGGGACAGTGTAGAGGGAGCTTTACTCTGTATCTAACCCCGTGCTGTACCTGTCCTGGGAGTGTTTGATGGGGACAGTGTAGAGGGAGCTTTACTCTGTATCTAACCCCGTGCTGTACCTGTCCTGGGAGTGTTTGATGGGGACAGTGTAGAGGGAGCTTTACTCTGTATCTAACCCCGTGCTGTACCTGTCCTGGGAGTGTTTGATGGGGACAGTGTAGAGGGAGCTTTACTCTGTATCTAACCCCGTGCTGTACCTGTCCTGGGAGTGTTTGATGGGGACAGTGTAGAGGGAGCTTTACTCTGTATCTAACCCCGTGCTGTACCTGTCCTGGGAGTGTTTGATGGGGACAGTGTAGAGGGAGCTTTACGCTGAATCTACTCTGTACTCAGAGTGTTCACCTTTACCCTTGTGAGCGCCAATTCACATCCAAGACAAATAAAGAGTGTGGAGATATCACCATTCGCTCTGGAGTGAACTTTCCGTGGGTTTTCAGGGAAGATCTATCTCCCTACACTTTGTGTCTGACTGAGGTGAGAAGTCGTGAGGGTTTCCGTCTGCTTCAGCTGCACAGTGTGGCTGACAGTGGACTGGTCGATGCTGTTCCCTGGGCGATGAACGGTGGCGTAGATAGTCAGAGGGCCCTCCGCTCCCCGCTCCCTCCCGGGCGGTTTCATCATCGACAACCTGAGAGAGCTGTAAATGGTCCCCAGGCCGAAGGTCTGCTGCCAAAGACATGGGAAACAAGAGGAAACAGGTGTCAGCTACGGGGCGAGCGCCGGCCCAGCGGGGTACGGCTTCCTGCGCAGTTGCCCCAGTTGCCGTGGAGGCCATTCAGCCCGTCAAACCAACGCCCACTCTTTTGTCAGCTGTCTCCACATTCCCTCCCACGCCAATCCCACTCTTCCCCAATGGCTCCTTTTCTTAACAATCAAATATCTTATTTCCTGTGGAGGTCACTGATTAATCTGCTTCCACCGAAGCTGTGAGGTTAATAATTATCTTTCTCCACCTGGTGGTGGGGGGGAGGGAGGGGGGGGGACACTTCACCTTATCACAGAGTCAGAATGTAACAGCACAGAAAGAGGCCATTCGCCCATCGAGTCTGCGCCATCCATCAAGTCCCTCTCCATTCTCATCCCGTTTCCCAGCACTTGCTGCGTCGCCTTGTTTGCTGGAGTTTCAATCGCTCATCAAAATGCTTCTTAAATGTTGTTCCCGCCTCTCCCACCCTTTCCGGCAGCGGGTTCCAGATTCCCAGCATCCTCTGGGGGAAAAGGTTTTTCCTCAAATCCCCTCTAAACCTCCTGCCCCTGACCTTAACTCTCTGCCCCCTGGTTACTGACCCTCTACTAAGGGGGAAAGTTCCTCCCTATCCAACCTATCAATTTCCCCTCATAATATTGGGCAGCACGGTAGCATGGTGGTTAGCATAAATGCTTCACAGCTCCAGGGTCCCAGGTTCGATTCCCGGCTGGGTCACTGTCTGTGCGGAGTCTGCACGTCCTCCCCGTGTGTGCGTGGGTTTCCTCCGGGTGTTCCGGTTTCTTCCCACAGTCCAAAGATGTGCGGGTTAGGTGGATTGGCCATGCTAAATTGCCCGTAGTGTCCTAAAAAGTAAGGTTAAGGGGGGGGGGTTGTTGGGTTACGGGTATAGGGTGGATACGTGGGTTTGGGTAGGGTGATCATTGCTCGCCACAACAGCGAGAGCCGAAGGGCCTGTTCTGTGCTGTACTGTTCTATGTTCTATTGTCCACCTCGATCAGGCCCCCCCCTCGGCCTTCTCTTCTCCAAGGAAAACAACCCCGGCCTAACCGGCCTCTCCCCATAGCTGAGACGCTCCAACCCAGGCAGCATCCTGGTGAATCTCCTCTGCTCCCTCTCCAGCGCAACCACATCCTTCCTATAGGGTGGCGACGAGAACAGCACTCAGTACTCTAGCTGCGGCCTAACCAGCGTTTTATGAGGGGAATAAAAGGGAATCCTTGTTGGTCCGTCACTCTGTCACCGCGTCTTTCGATGGGATTGGTGGCCACGACCTTCAGCGGTGGAGACACACCTCCAGTGACCATCAAATCCTAAAGTGGGTCTCCAATCACTTCCAGGTCGGAGGTGAAGACACTATCAGAGGGCCGCAAGCCCACCTAACTTTGAAGCTGCTACAAGAGGTTAAAACAATTTAGATCCTTAAAAATCAGGAATATGTTAGTGATTGAGAACCTGGCTATCAGCTGCGAAGCATGATTGGCAGACCGAGGGTGATGTCATTTAAACTTCTGCATTTTTCACAAACCAGGCCGTCTCCCCTTTGTTCTAAACAGCTGGGGAAATTCTCGGTTTCGAGGGAAGTGCTGACTAATTATTCCAGTTTCTCTGTGCAAAAACACACCTTTTAATCACCGAGAATATCTCCAAAACACCCCAAGGACAATCAAAAGGACGTCCCTTTCATTTCAGCTTCCCCATTGTGAGCATTTTCCCAAAGTGCAAATTGGCGTTGACCCTTATGATCGTAACTCTTGTGATCATCAAACGAGAACAGAGAGAATGTATTACTCCGACAATTCAAAATTCATTTCTGTAGGAGACTCAGTTAAAGACCCCATAATTGGCATTTCGACTGACAACTGTCATGTTACATTTCTCGGGAGCTTTACTCTGTATCTAACCCCGTGCTGTACCTGTCCTGGGAGTGTTTGATGGGGACAGTGTAGAGGGAGCTTTACTCTGTATCTAACCCCATGCTGTACCTGTCCTGGGAGTGTTTGATGGGGACAGTGTAGAGCAGGGGTGGGCAAACTACGGCCCGCGGGCCGCATGCGGCCCGCCAAAGGTATTTCTGCGGCCCACCAAGTCATTAAAAAAAAAAAAAAAAATTTTTTTTTTAAAAATTTTTTTTTTTTTTTTTTTTAAATTTTTTTTTAAAGGTTAATGGGTGGGGGGGCTGTTGGGTTACTTACTGGTATAGGGTGGATACGTTGACTTGAGTAGGGTGATCATTGCTTGGCACAACGTCGAGGGCCGAAGGGCCTGTTCTGTGCTGTACTGTTCTATGTTCTATATGAGGCGCCCACAATCATAACCGGGTGAAGTAATTATTTTACTTAATATACTATGCGGCCCTTTGTGAATTGTGAATTTCTGAATGCGGCCCTTGCACGGAAAAGTTTGCCCACCCCTGGTGTAGAGGGAGCTTTACTCTGTATCTAACCCCATGCTGTACCTGTCCTGAGAGTGTTTGATGGGGACAGTGTAGAGGGAGCTTTACTCTGTATCTAACCCCGTGCTGTACCTGTCCTAGGAGTGTTTGATGGGGACAGTGTAGAGGGAGCTTTACTCTGTACCTAACCCCGTGCTGTACCTGTCCTGGGAGTGTTTGATGGGGACAGTGTAGAGGGAGCTTTACTCTATATCTAACCCCGTGCTGTACCTGTCCTGGGAGTGTTTGATGGGGACAGTGTAGAGGGAGCTTTACTCTGTATCTAACCCCATGCTGTACCTGTCCTGAGAGTGTTTGATGGGGACAGTGTAGAGGGAGCTTTACTCTGTATCTAACCCCGTGCTGTACCTGTCCTAGGAGTGTTTGATGGGGACAGTGTAGAGGGAGCTTTACTCTGTACCTAACCCCGTGCTGTACCTGTCCTGGGAGTGTTTGATGGGGACAGTGTAGAGGGAGCTTTACTCTGTATCTAACCCCGTGCTGTACCTGTCCTGGGAGTGTTTGATGGGGACAGTGTAGAGGGAGCTTTACTCTGTATCTAACCCCATGCTGTACCTGTCCTGAGAGTGTTTGATGGGGACAGTGTAGAGGGAGCTTTACTCTGTATCTAACCCCGTGCTGTACCTGTCCTAGGAGTGTTTGATGGGGACAGTGTAGAGGGAGCTTTACTCTGTACCTAACCCCGTGCTGTACCTGTCCTGGGAGTGTTTGATGGGGACAGTGTAGAGGGAGCTTTACTCTGTATCTAACCCCGTGCTGTACCTGTCCTGGGAGTGTTTGATGGGGACAGTGTAGAGGGAGCTTTACTCTGTATCTAACCCCATGCTGTACCTGTCCTGAGAGTGTTTGATGGGGACAGTGTAGAGTGAGCTTTACTCTGTATCTAACCCCGTGCTGTACCTGTCCTAGGAGTGTTTGATGGGGACAGTGTAGAGGGAGCTTTACTCTGTACCTAACCCCGTGCTGTACCTGTCCTGGGAGTGTTTGATGGGGACAGTGTAGAGGGAGCTTTACTCTATATCTAACCCCGTGCTGTACCTGTCCTGGGAGTGTTTGATGGGGACAGTGTAGAGGGAGCTTTACTCTGTATCTAACCCCATGCTGTACCTGTCCTGAGAGTGTTTGATGGGGACAGTGTAGAGGGAGCTTTACTCTGTATCTAACCCCGTGCTGTACCTGTCCTAGGAGTGTTTGATGGGGACAGTGTAGAGGGAGCTTTACTCTGTACCTAACCCCGTGCTGTACCTGTCCTGGGAGTGTTTGATGGGGACAGTGTAGAGGGAGCTTTACTCTATATCTAACCCCGTGCTGTACCTGTCCTGGGAGTGTTTGATGGGGACAGTGTAGAGGGAGCTTTACTCTGTATCTAACCCCATGCTGTACCTGTCCTGAGAGTGTTTGATGGGGACAGTGTTGAGGGAGCTTTACTCTGTATCTAACCCCGTGCTGTACCTGTCCTAGGAGTGTTTGATGGGGACAGTGTAGAGGGAGCTTTACTCTGTACCTAACCCCGTGCTGTACCTGTCCTGGGAGTGTTTGATGGGGACAGTGTAGAGGGAGCTTTACTCTATATCTAACCCCGTGCTGTACCTGTCCTGGGAGTGTTTGATGGGGACAGTGTAGAGGGAGCTTTACTCTGTATCTAACCCCGTGCTGTACCTGTCCTAGGAGTGTTTGATGGGGACAGTGTAGAGGGAGCTTTACTCTGTACCTAACCCCGTGCTGTACCTGTCCTGGGAGTGTTTGATGGGGACAGTGTAGAGGTAGCTTTACTCTATATCTAACCCCGTGCTGTACCTGTCCTGGGAGTGTTTGATGGGGACAGTGTAGAGGGAGCTTTACTCTGTATCTAACCCCATGCTGTACCTGTCCTGGGAGTCTTTGATGGGGACAGTGTAGAGGGAGCTGTACTCTGTATCTAACCCCGTGCTATACCTGTCCTGGGAGTGTTTGAAGGGGACAGTGAAGAGGGAGCTTTACTCTGTATCTAACCCGTGCTGTACCTGTCCTGGGAGATTTTTGATGGGGACAGTGTAGAGGGAACTTTACTCTGTATCTAACCCCGTGCTGTACCTGTCCTGGGAGTGTTTGATGGGGACAGTGTAGAGGGAGCTTTACTCTGTACCTAACCCCGTGCTGTACCTGTCCTGGGAGTGTTTGATGGGGACAGTGTAGAGGGAGCTTTACTCTGTATCTAACCCCGTGCTGTACCTGTCCTGGGAGTGTTTGATGGGGACAGTGTAGAGGGAGCTTTACTCTGTATCTAACCCCATGCTGTACCTGTCCTGGGAGTGTTTGATGGGGACAGTGTAGAGGGAGCTTTACTCTGTATCTAACCCCATGCTGTACCTGTCCTGAGAGTGTTTGATGGGGACAGTGTAGAGGGAGCTTTACTCTGTATCTAACCCCGTGCTGTACCTGTCCTGGGAGTGTTTGATGGGGACAGTGTAGAGGGAGCTTTACTCTGTACCTAACCCCGTGCTGTACCTGTCCTGGGAGTGTTTGATGGGGACAGTGTAGAGGGAGCTTTACTCTATATCTAACCCCGTGCTGTACCTGTCCTGGGAGTGTTTGATGGGGACAGTGTAGAGGGAGCTTTACTCTGTATCTAACCCCATGCTGTACCTGTCCTGAGAGTGTTTGATGGGGACAGTGTAGAGGGAGCTTTACTCTGTATCTAACCCCGTGCTGTACCTGTCCTAGGAGTGTTTGATGGGGACAGTGTAGAGGGAGCTTTACTCTGTACCTAACCCCGTGCTGTACCTGTCCTGGGAGTGTTTGATGGGGACAGTGTAGAGGGAGCTTTACTCTATATCTAACCCCGTGCTGTACCTGTCCTGGGAGTGTTTGATGGGGACAGTGTAGAGGGAGCTTTACTCTGTATCTAACCCCGTGCTGTACCTGTCCTAGGAGTGTTTGATGGGGACAGTGTAGAGGGAGCTTTAGTCTGTACCTAACCCCGTGCTGTACCTGTCCTGGGAGTGTTTGATGGGGACAGTGTAGAGGTAGCTTTACTCTATATCTAACCCCGTGCTGTACCTGTCCTGGGAGTGTTTGATGGGGACAGTGTAGAGGGAGCTTTACTCTGTATCTAACCCCATGCTGTACCTGTCCTGGGAGTCTTTGATGGGGACAGTGTAGAGGGAGCTGTACTCTGTATCTAACCCCGTGCTATACCTGTCCTGGGAGTGTTTGAAGGGGACAGTGAAGAGGGAGCTTTACTCTGTATCTAACCCGTGCTGTACCTGTCCTGGGAGATTTTTGATGGGGACAGTGTAGAGCGAGCTTTACTCTGTATCTAACCCCGTGCTGTACCTGTCCTGGGAGTGTTTGATGGGGACAGTGTAGAGGGAGCTTTACTCTGTACCTAACCCCGTGCTGTACCTGTCCTGGGAGTGTTTGATGGGGACAGTGTAGAGGTAGCTTTACTCTATATCTAACCCCGTGCTGTACCTGTCCTGGGAGTGTTTGATGGGGACAGTGTAGAGGGAGCTTTACTCTGTATCTAACCCCATGCTGTACCTGTCCTGGGAGTCTTTGATGGGGACAGTGTAGAGGGAGCTGTACTCTGTATCTAACCCCGTGCTATACCTGTCCTGGGAGTGTTTGAAGGGGACAGTGTAGAGGGAGCTTTACTCTGTATCTAACCCCGTGCTGTACCTGTCCTGGGAGTGTTTGATGGGGACAGTGTAGAGGGAGCTTTACTCTGTATCTAACCCCGTGCTGTATTGTCCTGGGAGTGTTTGATGGGGACAGTGTAGAGGGAGCTTTACTCTGTATCTAACCCCGTGCTCTACCTGTCCTGGGAGTGTTTGATGGGGACAGTGTAGAGGGAGCTTTACTCTGTATCTAACCCCGTGCTATACCTGTCCTGCGAGTGTTTGATGGGGACAATGTAGAGGGAGCTTCACTCTGTATCTAACCCCGTGCTGTACCTGTCCTGGGAGTGTTTGATGGGGACAGTGTAGAGGGAGCTTTACTCTGTATCTAACCCCGTGCTGTATTGTCCTGGGAGTGTTTGATGGGGACAGTGTAGAGGGAGCTTTACTCTGTATCTAACCCCGTGCTCTACCTGTCCTGGGAGTGTTTGATGGGGACAGTGTAGAGGGAGCTTTACTCTGTATCTAACCCCGTGCTATACCTGTCCTGGGAGTGTTTGATGGGGACAGTGTAGAGGGAGCTTTACTCTGTATCTAAACCCTGTGCCTGCTCAGGGAGGACACCAATAAAGTTCCAGTTGGATTCCTGCTAAGCAGTATATTTAATGTGATGAAATGATTGTGACGCTGTGTCACACCAAAACTGCACACCCAACATGGAGAGAACTCCCAGCATCCTCAGCCCAGCGCCACCTGCCGGGGTCAGAGGTCAGTTTACCTCCCGTTCTCTACATTTTCTTCAGTCCTGAGCACCCTCCCATCTTTAAAATCTTAATCCTATTGCCACATTAATTTTTGCGTGGATCTCCCAATTGCAAAATCCTCGGCCCCTGATTGTGGAGGAAATTTCAATGTAAATATGTCCTGCTGTAATGACACCATCCTACCAGTGATGGCACTACCTTCTGTCTCTCAGCAGCTCCACCTCTACTACTAAAAGATTCATCTGCTCTGGACAACTGTACTACTACCACAACTACTACCACATGCTACCATGGCAATCATGGTAGCATGGTGGTTAGCATAAATGCTTCACAGCTCCAGGGTCCCAGGTTCGATTCCCGGCTGGGTCACTGTCTGTGTGGAGTCTGCATGTCCTCCCCATGTGTGCGTGGGTTTCCTCCGGGTGCTCCGGTTTCCTTCCACAGTCCAAAGATGTGCGGGTTAGGTGGATTGGCCATGCTAAATTGCCCGTAGTGTCCTAAAATGTAAGGTTAAGGGGGGGTTGTTGGGTTACGTGGGTTTGAGTAGGGTGATCATGGCTCGGCACAACATCGAGGGCCGAAGGGCCTGTTCTGTGCTGTACTGTTCTATGTTTGAACTCGCTCTATATAAATAATATCAAATCCCACATTCTACATTTGATTTGTGTCTGTGGTTTCTGATCCATTGTTGTCTACTAAATACAGGTGTCACTGAAACGCGACTCCTGTGCACGGTGCTCCAGGCTATCATCTGATATCTCCCAACACAAACTCACCTCTGGCTCTTTATTGCACTGGTTGCTGTCAGGCCCTTGTTCGCTTCCTGGAGAGGCACCCACTGTCTTGAGAGCTTTCCCTGGATAGAGTACAAATAGAGGAAAAGTTACAATCAGTACACAAGGTCGTCTGCATCATACCAACTCTCTACCTGTCCTGGGAGTGTTTGATGGGAGACAGTGTAGCGGGAGCTTTACTCTGTATCTAACCCCGTGCTGTACCTGTCCTGGGAGTGTTTGATGGGGACAGTGTAGAGGGAGCTTTACTCTGTATCTAACCCCGTGCTGTACCTGTCCTGGGAGTGTTTGATGGGGACAATGTAGAGGGAGCTTCACTCTGTATCTAACCCCGTGCTGTACCTGTCCTGGGAGTGTTTGATGGGGACAGTGTAGAGGGAGCTTTACTCTGTATCTAACCCCGTGCTGTACCTGTCCTGGGAGTGTTTGATGGGGACAGTGTAGAGGGAGCTTTACTCTGTATCTAACCCCGTGCTGTACCTGCCCTGGGAGTGTTTGATGGGGACAGTGTAGAGGGAGCTTTACTCTGTATCTAACCCCGTGCTGTACCTGTCCTGGGAGTGTTTGATGGGGATAGTGTAGAGGGAGCTTTACTCTGTATCTAACCCCGTGCTGTACCTGTCGTGGGAGTGTTTGATGGGGATAGTGTAGAGGGAGCTTTACTTTTTAGTCAATGGTAGAAACTGAGTGGGGTTCAAACTGTTCTCCAAATGGATGTCAATAGCTGCGACAGCATTTATTGCCCATCCCTAATTGTCCTTCGAGAAGGTGGTGGATTAGTTGCCTTCTGAAGCTGCTGCAATCCATGTGGTGTAGGTACACCCACTGTGCTGTTAGGGAGGGAGTTCCAGGATTTTGGCCCCAGCGACAGTGAAGGAACGGCCGATATATTTCCCAGTCGGGACGGTGAGTGACTGGGAGGGGAACCTCCAGGTGGTGGGGTTCCCAGGTATCTGCTGCCCTCGTCCTTCTAGATGGTGGAGGTGGTGGCTTTGGAAGGTGCTGCCTAAGGAGCCTTAGTGAGTTCCTGCTGTGTTGTTCCTCGTGTCTTAATAAAGCTCGTAGTCTCAAATGTGGAGAAGATGCTTTATTGTGAATTCGTTCTCTCTTCAGAGCTTAACATACGGCTACCTCAAGTGCTGCTTGCCTGCCTGCTTGTGTGTCTGTGTCCTGCTACAAGTTCTGCCTTCCATGAAGTGTGTCCTCACTTCCTGTCCCGGTCTATTTATATGGCTCTCCCGTGCTCCCTCTAGTGTTTGCTCAGTTGTATTGCATCTAGTTAACTTGTGATCACCACATCCCCCTTTTTCTCTTTACATATTTTCTGTACATCGTTAAAGAAAATTGTACATCCTGTCCCGGTGTATTTATAGCTCTCCCTCTAGTGTTTGCTCAGTTGTATTGCATCTAGTTAACTTGTGATCACCACACCTGCAGCGTTGCCCAGTCCTCGAACCCCAACAGCTGGATAAAATCCGCACATTGCAGACTGTGTGGGTGGAAGAGGAACATGCTGGGCGGCCATCTTACCTTGGGCCACCCTCCTCGTCACCAGGCAAATGGTGAGAAAGAGGATTAGCATCAGTCCAATCGTCGCCATGGATACCAGGAGGGAAGAGGTCCTCTTCCTTTCTAAAGGAAACAAGATTCACACAACACCTTTAAAATTGTCAACCAAGAACAGACACGTCATCAAACTATGAGACACCGAGGTCAGATGAGGAGATATTGGGAGAATTGAGCAAAAGCTGGGACAAAGAGGTTGGGGTTGACAGCACCTTAACCAGGGTGGGAGAGAGGTGGAGCGGTTTATGAGGCCAAATTCAGGAGCTTAAATCCCCAGAAAGGAGAAGGCACAGCCCACTAATGATGGAACGGTGAAAGTATGTGAGAAGCCAGTCTGGTCTGTTCACCAGGACATACTTGTAACCTCGTTTGCAGAGCTTCATGGCACTTGGCCCAGTTCTGGGCCATTATGACACAGCAGTAACCACTTCCTCCTCGAGGGTTTCTCATGTGAAAGAGGTTTGGCAACAAAATAAACCCCCCAAAAGATATGTCCAGAGCCTCCCATGCCATGGTGCAGGCCAACGTGTTCTTTGTCAAATTCATTTACGGGCTGTGGGCGTCGCTGGTCACACTCAGCATTTATTGGCCATCCCGAGTTGCCCTTCAGCAGTTGGTGGGCGAGCCGCCTTCTGGAGCGGCTGCAGTGCGTCTGGTGTAGGTACACCCACTGTGCTGTTAGGGAGGGAGTTCCAGGATTTTGCCCCCAGCGACAGTGAAGGAACGGCCGATATATTTCCCAGTCGGGGTGGGGAGTGACTGGGAGGGGAACCTCCAGGTGGTGGGGTTCCCAGGTATCTGCTGCCCTTGTCCTTCTAGATGGTAGAGGCCGTGGGTTTGGAAGGTGCTGCCTAAGGAGCCTTGGTGAGTTGCTGCGGTGCATCTTGTAGACGGTACACACGGCTGCCACTGTGCGTCGGTGGGGGAGGGAGTGAATGTTTGTGGAAGGAGGAACCAATCAAAGGGGTTTGTCCTGGATGGTACATCACCGTTGATGTATTGTCATTCATAGAATCATAGAATTTACAGTGCAGAAGGAGGCTATTCGGCCCATCAAGTCTGCACCGGCTCTTGGAAAGAGCACCCTACCCAAGGTCAACACCTCCACCCTATCCCCATAACCCAGTAACCCCACCCAACACTAAGGGCAATTTTGGACACTAAGGGCAATTTATCAAGGCCAATCCACCTAACCTGCACATCTTTGGACTGCGAGAGGAAACCGGAGCACCCGGAGGAAGCCCACCCACACACGGGGAGAACGTGCAGACTCCGCACAGACAGTGACCCAAGCCGGGAATTGAACCTGGGACCCTGGAGCTGTGAGCAATTGTGATAACCACTGTGCTACCGTGCTGCCCCAAAGTTATTGTCACTGGACTCGCAATGTGTGTGTGGGACCCCGTACCCCAGTGAGAGTCAGTGTGTGTGGGACCCGTACCCCAGTGAGAGTCAGTGTGTGGGACCCGTACCCCAGTGAGAGTCAGTGTGTGTGGGACCCGTACCCCAGTGAGAGTCAGTGTGTGTGGGACCCGTACCCCAGTGAGAGTCAGTGTGTGTGGGACCCGTACCCCAGTGAGAGTCAGTGTGTGTGGGACCCGTACCCCAGTGAGAGTCAGTGTGTGTGGGACCCGTACCCCAGTGAGAGTCAGTGTGTGTGGAACCCGTACCCCAGTGAGAGTCAGTGTGTGTGGGACCCGTACCCCAGTGAGAGTCAGTGTGTGTGGGACCCGTACCCCAGTGAGAGTCAGTGTGTGTGGGACCCCAGTGAGAGTCAGTGTGTGTGGGACCTGTACCCCAGTGAGAGTCAGTGTGTGTGGGACCCGTACCCCAGTGAGAGTCAGTGTGTGTGGGACCTGTACCCCAGTGAGAGTCAGTGTGTGTGGGACCCGTACCCCAGTGAGAGTCAGTGTGTGTGGGACCCCTACCCCAGTGAGAGTCAGTGTGTGTGGGACCCGTACCCCAGTGAGAGTCAGTGTGTGTGGGACCCATACCCCAGTGAGAGTCAGTGTGTGTGGGACCCCAGTGAGAGTCAGTGTGTGTGGGACCCGTACCCCAGTGAGAGTCAGTGTGTGTGGGACCCGTACCCCAGTGAGAGTCAGTGTGTGTGGGACCCCTACCCCAGTGAGAGTCAGTGTGTGTGGGACCCGTACCCCAGTGAGAGTCAGTGTGTGTGGGACCCGTACCCCAGTGAGAGTCAGTGTGTGTGGGACCCCTACCCCAGTGAGAGTCAGTGTGTGTGGGACCCCAGTGAGAGTCAGTGTGTGTGGGACCCGTACCCCAGTGAGAGTCAGTGTGTGTGGGACCCGTACCCCAGTGAGAGTCAGTGTGTGTGGGACCCGTACCCCAGTGAGAGTCAGTGTGTGTGGGACCCGTACCCCAGTGAGAGTCAGTGTGTGTGGGACCCGTACCCCAGTGAGGGTCAGTGTGTGTGGCCCGTACCCCAGTGAGAGTCAGTGTGTGTGGGACCCGTACCCCAGTGAGAGTCAGTGTGTGTGGGACCCGTACCCCAGTGAGAGTCAGTGTGTGTGGGACCCCAGTGAGAGTCAGCGTGTGTGGGACCCGTACCCCAGTGAGAGTCAGTGTGTGTGGGATCCCAGTGGGAGTTAGTGTGCGTGGGATTTTTCCAATTAAGGGGCAATTTAGCGAGGTCAATCCACCTAGCCTGCACATCTTTGGGTTGTGGGGGCGAAACCCACACAGACACGGGAGAATGTGCAAACTCCACACGGACAGTGACCCAGGGCCGGGATCGAACCTGGGACCTCGGCGCCGTCAGGCAGCAGTGCTAACCACTGCACCACCGTGCCGCCCCCCCTTGGACACTCATGAGGGCAATAGAAATTTGTGAAGGATATCTGGTATCTCGCGCCCTGCCCCATTATTGTAGGGTCGGGAGATTTTACCTCGTACCGTGACCACAGTCCCATTCCCTTGAAAGTCGGTTTGCATTGACATGGGTGTGATTACTGAGATGGCGCACATGTAGACGCCAGTGTGCTCCCTCGTTGCCTGGTCCACGATCAGCGTCGATCGTTTTGTTCTCACATCAGCCTCGATTCGGACCCCTGGCTCCGTGGACTCTGGGTCGTGGGTCTTGTTTGAAATGTCCTTAATTGTTGAAATACTGAAATTGCCTGACGTCCATTTGAAGACGACGATACGCAGCTGCCCCCTGCTGCTTAAATTAAAGACGCAGCCAATGCGGATCGGTTCCCCTTCCCTCACGGTAAGCGAATCCGGGATCTGCCGAATGGTGTATTTCCCAGCTGTAGCTGTGTGGCAAGAGAAGTGTGGGTTAATGGGGCAGATCAGAGGAGGTGAGGGATGTCTGAAAGTTGCTGCTGATCGAGTGGGTTCCTCACAGTCATTGCTGTTAACCGCGCCCAAGAAACCAGAGCAGGAGGCCGTTCAGCCCTTCGAGTCTCCCCTGCCATTCACTGAGGTGGTGAATGGTCTGCCTTGTAGCCTCAACGCCATTCTCCAGCCTGTCTCCCATAAACCTCGACTCATTGTGGATCGAAAGGCGAAATATAATCAGGGAAGGGATGCACTCCACCAGAATCTGTCACCTGTACACACACACAACATGCACACAAACACACGCACGCACCACACACAAACCACGCACACACAACATGCACACAAATACACGCACGCACCACACACAAACCAGACACACACAACATGCACACAAACACACACACGCACCACACACACACACACATACACCATGCACACAAACACACGCACGCACCACACACAAACCACGCACACACAACATGCACACAAACACACGCACGCACCACACACAAACCACGCACACACAACATGCACACAAACACACGCACGCACCACACACAAACCACGCACACACAACATGCACACAAACACACGCACGCACCACACACAAACCACGCACACCCAACATGCACACAAACACACGCACGCACCACACACAAACCACGCACACCCAACATGCACACAAATACACGCACGCACCACACACAAACCACACACACACAACATGCACACAAACACACGCACGCACCACACACAAACCACACGCACACAACATGCACACAAACACACGCACGCACCACACACAAACCACACGCACACAACATGCACACAAATACACGCACGCACCACACACGCACCACGCACACACAACATGCACACAAATACACGCACGCACCACACACAAACCAGACACACACAACATGCACACAAACACACGCACGCACCAGACACAAACCACGCACACACAACATGCACACAAACACACGCACGCACCACACACAAACCACGCGCACCCAACATGCACACAAATACACGCACCACACACAAACCACGCGCACACAACATGCACACAAACACACGCACGCACCACACACAAACCACGCACACACAACATGCACACAAACACACGCACGCACCACACACACACACATACACCATGCAACGCTGATTCCCGTGGCAGGCGGGACAAGAAGCATCACCCCCTTGTGTTCCAACTCTGGGCCCCAAACGCTCGGAAGGATGTAATGGCTTTCGAGAGGGCGCGGCGGACACCAGGGGTGAGGGAGTTCAGTCAACCTGGAGAGACTGGGAGAGGTTTTGGTGAGGTTAGAAAAGAGGAACTGTTTCCAGTGACTGGTGGCTTGGCACCCGGAGGGGAACAGATTGAAGAGAATCCTCAGAACAACCAGAGTGGGGGCGGGGGGGGGGGGTTGGACTTTAGTCACACAGCGAGCTGTTGTGACCCGGAAGGTCCGGAAGGATAGCTCTCCCAAAGTGCATGCAAAGGCTCGATGGGCTGAACGGCCCCTCCCAGAGCTGCCCAGCTCGAAGCCACATCGTAAACCGTGGCCGGGTGGCAGGGAAAGCGGGAGAAGTGGGAGGAACAGTCGGAGAGAGCGGATTACCTGTGGTGAGGAGCCAGAGAAGGTTTATCCAGATCAGCAGGACCCGGACGGGGAGAGAGGCATCCATTTCCTTGCCGGCAGATCCAAAGTTGCTGAAGGGGGAGCCACTTCGCGCTCACCCTTCTGCGCTGTGCGTACAATCTGCACTCCTCGAGCACCACTGGACTGTCGCTGTGTAATTGTGCCACACAATCTCGACTCAGGAGGTTTCCGCTCGCTAAGTTTCCTCTGCTCGTCTGTCAAACAGGCCAATCTGAAACCCACTGAAACCAAACGTTATCTCGATCTGAATCAGCTCCCACAGAGCCATCATTTACGGTGAATGATGCAGCAAGAAAAGTGAGCCGTTCAGCCCATCAGACCGCCTCAGTTGTACGCCCTCTCATTCTGCTACATTCCAAGTTGCAGAGCCCCGACCTGTTTAACCTTTGCTCGTAGGTCCCTCCATACCTGGGACAATCCCTCCATACCTGGGACAATCCCTCCATACCCGGGATCATCCTGGCGAATCTTCTCCGAGCCCCCTTCTCCTGCACAGAACCTTGTGCAGTTACAGCAAACCTTCCCGACTCTCACACTCCAACCCCCTTGAAATAAGGTCCAAACATTCCTGATTCTACTCCATTTCACGGACTCCTCACAGTGCAGAAGGAGGCCATTCAGCCCTTCGAGTATGCGCCGACCCTCGGAAAGAGCACCCCACCCTATGTGCTGGCACCCGGGGACGGTTTATGATGTGGCGCCCGGAGGAAACCCACGCAGGCACGGGGGGGGGGGGGGGAGAACGTGCAGACTCCGCACAGACAGTGACCCAGCGGGGAATCGAACCCGGGACCCTGGAGCTGTGACGCTCAACATTTTGCCCACTTATTAAACCTATCGATACCCCTTTGCAAACTCTTTGTACCCACCTCCCAATCTGCCTTTCCACCTATTCTTGTGTCGCCTCAAATTTGGCTGGGGCATATTTGCTTCCTTCCTCCAAGTCGTTGATATTTATTGTAAAGAGTTGGGGTCCCAGCACTGATCCCTGTGGAACCCCACTGGGTCGCCAATGTGAAGAGAACCTCTTACCCACACTCGCTGTCTCCTGTCCACTCGCCACTTCTCTATCTATGCCAATGTACCACCCTGGGCCTCTTACCTTATGACTTAACCAGGGCCGGCTCAAGGCACCGGCAACTCGGGCAGTCGCCTGGGGCGCCATGTGCTAGGGGGCGCCAGACTCGGGTCCCGCGCATGCGCAGTTGGGCCGGCGCCAACCAGCGCATGCGCGGTGGCCGCACTCCCCCCGGTCCGTCCCCTTGGTCCGCCCCCCTCGCTCGGTCCGCTCCCCCCCCCCCGCCTCGGGTCCGCCCCCCCCCGCCTCGGGTCCGCCCGCCCCGCCCCCCCTCGGGTCCGCCCCCCCCTTGCCCCGCCTCCCCTCGGGTCCCCCCCCCAGGTCCACCCCCCTCTCGGCACCCCCCCCCCCCTCTCGGCAACCCCCCCTCGGCCTCGCCCCCCCTCGGCCTCGGCCCCGCCCCCCCTCCCTCGCCCCTGCCCCCCTCCCTCGGCCCCGCCCCCCCTCTCGCCCCCACCCCCCCCCCCCCCAAGGGCGCCGAAGTTCAGCTTGCCCGGGGCGCCAGCAACCCTAGGGCCGGCGCTGGACTTAATCTTTTGTGAGGTAACTTGACGAACTGCTATCCAAATGCAACATCTCCTGGGAAGTGAAGTCATTTTCCCCACTGACAGGTCGTGGCCGGGATTCTCCGATCCCGCGCCGGGCCGGAGAATCCCCCAGGGGGACGCGCGAACCGCTCCACGCCACCTCGACGCCGGCTTACCTGTTCTCCAGCGCTGAGGGGCGGGGGGGGGGGGGGGGATCCGACTCCCGGGGCGGGGGGGGGGGGCACGGTGGCCTGGCCCGCGATCGGGGCCTACCGATCGGCGGGCGGGCTGGATCCGTGGGGCGGGGCCTTTGTTCCTCCGCGCCGGGCCCCTGTCGGGCTCTGGAATTTTGCCCGGGGGCCGGCGCGGAGACGGGAGCCCACGTGCATGCGCGAACTGTCGCCGGCCGTTCGGCGCCGGCTAGAGCTGCGGGGGGAGCACTCCGGCGCCGACCTCGCCCCCTCGGAAGGGGGGAGCAGTCCTCAATATCGGGGACCGTTGACGGCGGAGTGGTTGGCTCTGCTTTTCACGCTGGGGTCAGAACTTGGCCGCGGGATTGGAGAATGCATGAATCAAAATCATTACTTGTCTGACTTTCATAACCCCAAGCTGCCTCACGGCGCCGAGGTCCCAGGTTCGATCCCGGGTCATGTGGAGTTTGCACATTCTCCCCCTGTCTGCGTGGGTCTCACCCCCACAACCCAAAAGATGCGCGGGGTAAGTGGATTGGCCGTGCTAAATCGCCCCTTAATTGGAATAAAATGAATCGGGCGCTTTCAATTTTTAAAAAAAGGCGACGACCATTACAAAGTATTTGATTGGCCGCGAAGCGAATTCGGAACGTCCTGCGGTTGTGACAGGTGCTATAGAAATGCAAGCCCTATTATGTGAGCTTCTGACAGTCTTAACCCAGTTGTGTCGGGCACTATGTGAGAGTTACATTGAGGCAAACCACAGGTTGGTCTCAAAATAAGCAGAACGTTTGAGCACAGGAAGTATCTGCATTTTTCAGATGGTTTATCATCAAACGTCAGTTCGACGCTTCTGTCGATCTTTCAACGCGAGGTTTATTTTTAGCTACTCTCCAGGAGTGATGTGGGTTTGAATCGAAGAAGCATCTGGATGGCTCAATCCCGATTTCTAAACCCCCCTCCCAGCCCCTCCCCAACTCCCCCCTCTCCCTCCCCAAACACAGCCACCACCAGTTCTCTTTACAACCAGACAACAATATTGACGATCATTAACTCCTGCCCATTGGTGGAAAACCCCGAAGTCAGGACTGACCCTGGGGGCAGAACTCTTGGGCGAAATTCTCCCAACGGGAGACTAAGTGCCGTCCTTTAGAGACGCCGGCCAGCCGATCGGGGGGCATCGATCGCGGGCCAGACCCCTACTGAGCGGCCCCCCCGGTGCTCAATCCTCCCTTCCACGCCCCCCCCCCCCCAGGCCGCACACGCAGCGTTCACGCGCTGTTCACGCCGGCAGCGAGCAGGCGTGGTTGGCGCCGGCGTGAACCCGTCGGATTGGGCAGGCCGCTCGGCCCATCCAGGCCCGTTAGAAACGGCGGGCGCCGATTATCCGAGCGGCCTGTCGTGACACGCGGCACGCTGTTTTGTGGGGGGGGGGGGGGGGGGGGTGGTGGGAGGATCGCGTGCGGGTGCCAGGGCGGCGTGGGGGGAATTGCCCGGCCCTCCCTGCGATTCTCCCACCCGGCGTGGGGGTCGGAGAATCGCGCCCCTTGTCTTTGAGTCAGAATGTGATGAATTAGGGTTAGTGGGAGGGGGGGGGGGGGGGGTGATGATTAATTTTAGGGAGGGAAATCGGCCGTCCTTACCCCGGTCTGGCCCACTCGTGACTCCAGACCCACATTCAATGGGGTTTACGCTTAGCTGCCCTCTCCGAAACGGTCCAGCAAGTCACTCAGTTCAAGGGCAATAAGGGATGGGCAGCAAATGCCGGCCCAGCCAGCAGGGCACATATTCCAGGAGAGGGCAGCACTAACGCAGGCTCGTTCTCCATTGTTATACTGGGGGGATTGGGCCTCCGTCGAGGGCTCTTTTGGGCTTATACTGGGGGATTGGGCCTACGTCGAGGGCTATTTCGGAGGGCCGGTGCAGACTCAATGGGCCGAATGGCCTCCTTCTGCACTGTAGGAATTCTACGTTCAAACATATAAAAAAAAAACGTGAGTGCATGTATTTCTGTTTGAAGCCAAATGGAAGTAGAACTTTGTTTTGGTCGCTAAATATCGAATCAACGGCCGAACACCACAAATGCCGAGAACGGTTCAGGTTTTTGCAAATATTTGGGTAACTAGAGCTGTGGTGTGAGGTAACGGTCCACAGATTAGGTCAGAGGTGTTTGAACTATCCCCGAGCACCATGCCACACACAGCATCAAATGGTGCCGGAGAAAGGGGTGATGAACGTGTCGCAAGGAGAGCTTTGTAGAAGCATTTGCCGGGGGGGGGGGGGGGGGGGGGGGGGGGACTACCCTGGTAAATTTCCATGTTCCTCTTCGAAGCAGGCTTCTCTGCTCAGACCTCACGTCAATAGCGAAGGCAGAGATAAGCAAGGTAAAGTGATGCTGAGTCATATTACACGAGGCGTGAAACTTTGACAGTTTTGTGCCCGTCAAAAAAGGTCATGGTTACAAATCACTGAGCTGGTGAGGAGGAGTATGTGATTGGCGCTGTGGCAGAGAAATTAGGTGCATTCCCATGTCTGATGAAGGTGGGAGAGCGTCGCCTTCGTTGGTCATGCAGATCATTTGCTTGAAAGAGGAAACACCATAAAAGGAGAGCATGATTACCCCACTATAGTCCAAATTCCTCCGAGAGTCCAAAATGAAAGTCAGAAAGAAAACCAGTGTCGCAAAGAACCTGGGGCTGGATTCTGAAGCTGAGTGCCGACGCCAACGGAGAATCCGTGGACAGGAAAAGCGGCACGAATCCCTCACCAAATCGCGCGGAGAACGGACGGAGAATCGCGCGGGTCCCGGGCTGCGCATGCGCAGGGCTGACAAGCTGCAGCCGCGCACGCCTACACCCTCACCGGGTCGCGCCGGGAAACATGGGGCTGATCACGCTGGACTGGGTACCTGCCCACCCCGACCCTCACAGCCCACCTCCTGGCCACCCTCCACCACTCCCCTCCCCCCACCCCCGGCCCTACAGAAGCCTGCTGACCAGCGGCACGGCTGCTGGCCGAGAATGGCGGCACTGGACACTTTCCAAGCCAACGCGGCAGATATGCTGAGGGATCAGAGTCAAGATAATAGAAATGGAAGGCCATCCCCGGATGAAAGAGAAACAAGCCAGATAGGTGACTTCAAAGATTGTAGGAATGAAGAATGAATAAGCTGTACGCTTCATCACTTTTTGGCAAATGATAATTTTTCTTCAGCACAATCTATTACATTTCAGAAACGTGAATCTTGGTTGAATCACATTGTCGTCTGCGAAACAATGTACATGCACCACTTTATACTTTAATGTATAAGTTGCATTTATGAAGTAGGGAAATGAAATGAAAAATGAAACAAAATGAAAATCGCTTATTGTCACGAGTAGGCTTCAAATGAAGTTACTGTGAAAAGCCCCTAGTCGCCACATTCCGGCGCCTGTTCTGGGAGGCTGGTACGGGAATCGAACCGTGCTGCTGGCCTGCCTTGGTCTGCTTTCAAAGCCAGCGATTTAGCCCTGTGCTAAACCAGCCCCAGGAGGGAGTGTGGCACACTATCACAGCCAAGTAGACATTGTTTGCACAGAGAGGTACGCAGTGAATTATTTAAAAATCTGAACTGTTTCTCAGGGTAGCTGACCTCAATGGCAAAGTTAGAAAAGTAGAGTTAATACCGACTTTCTGCGATTCATGAACAAAGACACCCAGATCCTCTTCCCAAATCCTGTCCATTAGATAATAATTAGCCTTTCTATTTTTTTTTAATGGATGTCCTCACAGTTACCCACATTAAACTCCATCTGCCAAATGTTGGCCCATGCTTCCGGCCTATCTTGGACGGTCCATTGTCTCCAACAGAGATAGCAATTCATCTCTGAATGGTTCCCGAAGCACCTTTGTCTGGAAACTGGGTGGGGTTCCATTATTGCCTCTCAGAGTATTACCCACCAGCATTCCAGCCATCTTTGGCCTGGATGTCCATTCTGAAAAATCCGCAGTTGTTACTTAAAGTTCAATATTTCCGGGTGTAATTCTGTGATTTTCCTTCATTATTATGATAATCGGAGGGTGCCAAATACAACCAAGACAGATTCCATGGATTTCTGAACTGCCCACCCAGAATTCAGTAATATTGTGAGACAACTTTGCCTCTCCCAGTGGAGATTAATTATGTCCCTCACAATTTCTTCCAATAATTTCCCCGTAACCGATATCCAGCTCATTGGCCCACAAGTGGGGGATTGAGTTTAAGAGCCTTGAGGTTATGCTGCAACTCTACCAGACCTTGGTGAGACCACATTTGGAGTATTGTGTGCAGTTCTGGTCACCTCATTATAGGAAGGATGTGGAAGCATTGGAAAGGGTGCAGAGGAGATTTACCAGGATGCTGCCTGGATTGGAGGGTAGGTCTTATGAGGAAAGGTTGAGGGAGCTAAGGCTTTTCTCATTGGAGCGAAGGGGGATGAGAGGTGACTTGATTGAGGTGTATGAGATGATGAGGGGGGTAAATAGGGTGGACGTTCAGCGACTTTTTCCTCGGGTAGACGTAGCTGTTACAAGGGGGCTATAAGGTTCACGTTGGAAGATATAGGAGGTTTGTCAGAGGTAGGTTCTTTACTCAGAGAATAGTTGGGGGCGTGGAACGCACTCCCAGCTCCGGTAGTGGAGTCGGACACTTTAGGAACTTTCAAGCGGTTATTGGATAGGCATATGAAATGAAATGAAAATGGCTTATTGTCACGAGTAGGCTTCAATGAAGTTACTGTGAAAAGCCCCTAGTCGCCACATTCCGGCGCCTGTCCGGGGAGGCTGGTACGGGAATCGAACCGTGCTGCTGGCCTCCCTTGGTCTGCTTTCAAAGCCAGTGATTTAGCCCAGTGAGCTAAAATGATTGGGAGTAGGTTGATTTGATCTTAGTTTCAGACTAGTTCGGCACAACATTGTGGGCCGAAGGGCCTGTACTGTGCTGTACAGTTCTATGTTCTATAATTTCCTGATTTATCCCGACTTGCCTTCTTGAACAATGGCATCACATTAACTCTCCTCCAGCCCTCTGGCGCCTCTCCTGTGGCCAGAGAGGGTTTGTAAACCAACGGCAGAGCCCCTGAATCTTCTCCCTTGCCTCCCACAATAGCCTACGATACATCTCGTCTGTGCTTGGAGAGGATCCACTTTTAAGTCCGCTCAAACCTCCTTCCTCCCAAAGCTGATGTGTTTTGTTATTTCACAGTCCCCCTGTCTGATTTCTACACCGACATAACCTTTCTCCAGAGTCTACGCAAGTGCAAAAAAATAACCATTCAAAACCTTACCTACATCTCTGGGCTCCACACATAGATTGCCACTTTAATTTACTCATACTTTTTCCCTGGTTATCCTCTTACCCTTAATATACCTTATTTTTGCGTGCACCAGATTTGCTGTCCTAATTTATTTTTGTAGTACCCCATCCCCTGTACTTTCTATACTCCTCCAGGGAGTCCACAATTTTGAGCCCTGTGTAACTACCACAAACCTTCCCTTTTGTCCTTGTCCAATCCTGTATATACCTTGACATCCCTGGATTGATCGGAACAAGAGGAAGGAAAGGGAAGAATAGGGAGCAGGGTGCTCTTTGCAATTGATGTATTTAGTAGTCCGAGTGTTGTGAGTCAGGAAGCAGTCGAGTCACAGATGAGGGGTAAAGGAAGCAACAGGAAAGGAGAGAGTGGAGCAGCCGACCTGAGGAAACAGCTCAGCTCGAGATGAAGTGCTGAAGACGAGTTGGTGCAAGAGATTGGCTTCTTCGCTGAACCGAAGATCACACACTTTGACCGGGTTTAGGTGGATTGGCTGCGATAAATTGCCCTTAGTGACCAAAAAGGTTAGGAGGGGTTATTGGGTTACGGGGATAGGATAGAAGTGAGGGCTTAAGTGGGTCGGTGCAGACTCGATGGGCTGAGTGGCCTCCTTCTGCATATGTGTTCTACGTTTCCTAACTCAGGGTGGCGACTCTGTGGGTGGGTTGCAGGCGGGGGTTGGGGGGGTCGCAGAGCGATTGGTTGCGGCGTTCCCCATCGCGGAAGAAGCACCCCAATGGCCGTGACCGGTGTTTCGGTTGAGAATATTGGCTGCCCCGACCATTGTTACCCCCTAAGGTGGATCTGGCAGTGCGCAGAACTGGAGCCGAGCGGAGCAGACTGCCTCCTCCTGATGTGTGGTCCCCAGGTCAAATTTGTCTTTGAAAAATGGCTTCCCGCAAGAAGGGGCCGCAGAGAGCAGGTCACGTGCCCGGCGTGTACACAGACGTCACGCGGTCCGTGCTTTGGCCGTGAAATCACGGAGGAGATATTCCTCCATTTTGTAGGTGCCAACAACAGGACTGTGTGAAGAACGGAAAATAGGTCATTTTCTAATAAAGGAAGAGAGGGCCAGAGATCTCACAATTGAATCTGCTGGAGAGAGAGCTTCTCGGGAGAGTCCATGGCGGGTCAAAGCTGTGCTGGTGTGAGCTTCTGGACTTTCGGGGAGGGGGGCAACACTTCAAAAGATCCCGAAATCAGAGCAAAGCAGGAGAAAGATGATTTCTTGAGGTATGGCTTTATTAATTGCGCCGATGCAAATCAAAATGCAAAGCCCATGTGTATTACATGCAGGGAAGTACTGGCAAATTAAAGTTTAAAACCATCAAAACCTCAAAGGCATTTGAAGACGGCGAATTCAAGGACGAAACTCTTGATTTTTTTCAAAGGGTGCAGTGCGAAGTTAAATCATCAGATTTCACATTGATGATATAAAACGGGGCTCGGTATCACAAAACATCCCAATGGGTTTTCTTCGATGAACATCACCTTGTTGACTGATCCCAATTAATATTCCTGCTTGGCTTCCGTCAGCGATTGGGAATGAAGACTGTCAAACAGGAATATGTATGTGGTACACACCAAAGACATTCGAAAAATCACCCACACTTCACTTGTGATGCATTAATCATTTATTAAGCTAGCAAGGTGCAACTACATTGATGCAGCAACCAACTGGAGTCCAATATCACCCTCCCAAACCCAACTGACACCCTTGGAATTCAACTCCGCACATCCGCAGGGAAACGCAAGTGATCTTATCCCAATTCTAGGATTCAACTCCCATTCCAAGAGCTTCCTCAATTCTTCGCGATGACCTTCACCAGGAACTTTCCTCACACTGTCAGAGTTTGTATCACAGGAAGAAGCCAACATACTTTCAATCAAAGATAATAAAGACTTTCAATGGTGACTAATCCCATCCTTCATTCGGAAATGAGATGTTTCATTTGAAGAGTCAGACCAGGTCCCTCCATGATAACTCCAAACTCCATGAGGTGTGAGAGGAACTTTAATCGAATTGGGTCTCAGCTAATTATGGTTGGAAGGGATCAACTCAATTTCTATCTAAATATATTTTAACTAATGCAGGAATCATGGGGGACAATCTCCAGATATGGATGTTATTCGCTGGATAACAATCATTCTCCAGCCAGAAGCAGGAAGGCCTTTCTGCCAAGGGGTGGCATTGTTTGTGATGCTCACCACCAAGCAGGGTGGTCCACAGTGATGGGTTGTGGTGTTCCCGGAGTATCTGTTAGCCCCCCCGGTGCCGCCGATCCGACGATGAAGAGATGTCCCTTTTTAAACAGCTACTGATTTCGCACAAAGCAGGTTAAGAGCAGAAGCCACAATTGCGTCCATTAGGGATCCAATCCAGAAAGTGGTTCCTGAAATTCAGGACAGGAATGTTAACGTACTTCATTGTTCAACATCAACTGACCCGGCGGAGAAACAGAACCCGGGGGGGATATGGGGCAAATGGAGTTTGTTGTGGATACAGTGTGAAGCAGAATATTAACAAAATAGAATTGTGATCGAAGCGAATCAGTTTGGGACGGAGTGGAGGGACTCAGAGATCCGGTGGGGCTGGAGATACATTGGCCAAAGGATTGGGTAGGGATTGAAGGAGGGATCTGGAGATCACTGGGTTGAGATATTCCAAGTCCTGTAGTTTTCTGTGTCAGAAATTCAGCCCTCATTCTTCACTGGATTTATTCAACCGCCCAGATCAGCCATTAATGCTTCAGCTCTGAGTGATGATCAAAGCGTTTGACAGGGTCAGGGGAGAGAATCTATCTCCTCTGATGGTGAGGCAGAGGGTGTCGGGAACAAGAGGGAATCATTGAAAATTCAAACCAGCTCATTCAAGGCCGGCGTCGGGAAACACGCCCTCCCCGATTGGCTGCCATGTTTCTGACATCACAATAGGGGCTTCGATTTGCAAAGAAGGTCATTGGCTGTAACTGCTTTGAGACACCCAGTGGCCATGTCAGGAATGACAATCTTTTTTTCTGTAACTAAACAAGTCATTTACCTTGTAACACAAACTGCTAAAGAACTTACCGGAAGGAAAGACATTGATTCTAAAGGCACACTCCTTTGCAGCACGTCAGATAGGGCAAACAATCACTGTCACAGGTGCAGTAACATCCTGTGGAGACAATGGGAGAAACCATTGTAACATTCGGGGCGCTATTGTTCCAACTTAAAACTGACGTCTCCCAAGGGTCTCTCTTTGCACCTCCCTCACCCTGACCCATTTGTCGTGAACATTCTGCCCCCTGTTGACTGAACTCACAAATTTTTACTGGGTGAGTAACAGTTTTCTCAAAAGTCCAAAGTTGTTAATTCAGTTGATTAAATCAATCTGGAATAAAAAGCTCATCGCAGTAAAGGCGAATATATAACTATAGGCCTGTGCTAATAACCACTCATTCTCCAATAGCTCCCCAGGGAAGAATATTTACTTTGCTTAACATGAGAACTTCGGAACCATGAAATCCTTTCCTGCTCAGATCCCATTATTCTTTTACAGCTGTTAAATATGAAAAAAAACAATGACAATATTTACCATAGTCACCATAACCTGCGGATAGAATAGATTGGTGTTAGTATTGCCTGCAGAGAGTAAATTGGAAACCCGCACTTTCGATATGATCAATTTAGCAATCAGTACATTCTGCATTGCACGGATTATGGGTTGGTGTGAGTCTTTCAGGAATCGAAGAACAATACTGTTCCGAATGGTTGTATATCAGTTCATTCAGTTCTCCTTTTCCAGCTGTGTGTTGATGGATTTGCGTTAATGGGGCAGCACGGTAGCACAAGTGGATACCACTGTGGCTTCACAGCGCCAGGGTCCCAGGTTCGTTTCCCTGCTGGGTCACTGTCTGTGCGGAGTCTGCACGTTCTCCCCGTGTCTGCGTGGGTTTCCTCCGGGTGCTCTGGTTTCCTCCCACAGTCCAAAGACGTGCAGGCTAGGATGGATTGGCCATGATAAATTGTCCTTAGTGACGTAAAAAGGTTAGGAGGGATTACTGGGTTATGGGGATAGGGGGGAAGTGAGGGCTTAAGTGGATCGGTGCAGACTCGATGGGCTGAATGGCCTCCTCCTGCACTGTATGTTCTATGTAAATCTATGACTCTTATCTTCACAGAATGAATTGGGAATCTACATTTTCAGTACAGTCAGTTCTACAATCAGTCCATTCATCAGCGCATGGATCATGGGTTGATTGTGTTAAATCAACCTATTACTCCTCCAGTTTATTGAACTCCGCTCCCATTACAGTTAGATATCAAACTCTCAGGCACCAAAGCAGAGAGTAAAATTAGTTTGTTCTCATTCTCCAGAACTGATATTTTATAAATTAAAAGAACGTTAGACTTCGCACCCATTTCCTTTCAAATTATTTAAGCTATTTTTGTCCCTACTTTGTGGTTCGAATGTTTGTGAACATGTCACATCAGAGTTGTCCGTCATTCCTCTATTATTACCTGCAGCTGTTGAATCCTTCATTGCTAAAAATATACTGTATGACAAGAGGGCAGTGTTTGATACACTTGTCAAACTCTAAGGTTGGATAAATTTAATAATCTATTTGTTAATAATCTATTTATTGAGACTCATCCAATTTTCATTGTGGTCTGGTTAATGATCACACCTCAGGGCTCGAGGAGCTCAGACAGGCCATGACTGCAGAGAATTACATGTTCACATTGTACCCGTTAGCATGATGGTTCATCATAACAACATTATTAATTGTGAAAAATTATCATTTAAATGTTCGTTTTTGTAAAAAAGGAATTGTAAGTCAAAATGGACAGAGCACGTCACGTGACTTCTCAGGTGGATTTCACTAATTTTTCTGTTATCTTGCAACGAGACAAGAGGATGCATTCTCAGACATGAAAGTTATACAATGAGTGTTCAACAAATGTAAATAGACACCATTGACTTTGCTGTTTTCCCTTCACACACAAATACATTGTCTGATGGGACAGGTTAAGGTGTCAATAGCCCCCACAGCAGGTAGAACATAGAACAGTACAGCACAGAACAGGCCCTTCGGCCCTCAATGTTGTGCCGAGCAATGATCACCCTACTTAAACCCACGTAATCCGTATACCCGTAACCCAACAATCCCCCCATTAACCTTACACTACGGGCAATTTAGAATGGCCAATCCACCTAACCCGCACATCTTTGGACTGTGGGAGGAAACCGGAGCACCCGGAGGAAACCCACGCAGACACGGGGAGGACGTGCAGACTCCACACAGACAGTGACCCAGCCGGGAACCGAACCTGGGACCCTGGAGCTGTGAAGCATTGATGCTAACCACCATGCTACCGTGAGGCCCGTGAGGTGGGAGGAGGATTCAGGCTGTAATCAAACTGGTCATAATGGCTTCCTTGGAAGATGTCTTGACATTTGTTCCAGGGTCACATGACACAGTGGCCACCTTTGCTCCCTGTTAAGGAAACAGCCAACAGCTCCGAGCAGACGGCAGAACTTTATCCCACAGCGACAGAGGTACCAACACGCACAGCTATTGATCTGCTGCAGCAGGAACAAAAGATGCTGTTAAATCTCAGCAGGTCTGACAACATCTGAGGAGACAGAACAAAGCTTATTCTGTTCTTACTTTGCCTGAAGAGATTGTCAGGGACTGTACCAAAATTATAGTCAGTTCCAGGCCACTCATGTCAAGAACAGGAAATTGACCCCATTAACACTTTGTAATAAGGGAGAAGATATCAATGTGCAGGGTGATTGGGCAGTGAAACGATTGGTGTTTGGCTATCGCCAAATATTTCATTGCTCAATCTCTCTGTCCTTATTCCTTGTGGAGATCCAGATCTGTAAAGTTGAACATAATACCTCCATAGCCATATGGTTTCCCATATCCTGTGAAACAAACAGATTGGTGTTAACATTGACTGAAGAGAATGAATTTGAAATCGATGTTTTCGACATAAACTGTTCAAGAATCAATACATTCAACATTGCACGGATTATGGATTGCTCCAGCCTATTCAGAAATTCAATGTACATTACTGTCGGGAATAGTTTTGTTTCAGTTGATTCAATCCTTCCTTGCTTTTGAAATTCATAGTTAACTCTCTCGCTCAAAACTATGAATGAAATATCTATTTTTCTCTTGCTTCACAAATTATATACATTGGTGTAGATTTTTGTAAAATAAATGACTATTAAGTTTCACATTCAGTTTAATTCAACTTATTCAAGTTCTATTTCCTTCAACGTTTTGATATTGTAGCAACTCCTGCTGCCTTGGGAAAGCGGGCAGCATAATCATAGACCCCTCCCACCCGGGCTAGTCTCTCTTCCAACCTCTTCCATTGGGCAGAAGATACAAAGGTTTGAGAACACGCACCAATAGATTCAAAAACAGGGGGGCTGTTACTAGACTCCTGAATAATTCTTTTAGGGTCTAAACTGATCTTATAGACTGAACTGATCTTTCTACACATCTTCTCTAAAGTTGCAGCACTATGAATCGTCTACTTCACCCACTGTCTATGTTTATGCATTTTCATTATGTATCCTCATGTATTTATTGTATGTTCTATGTTTTCATGTATGGAGCCATCTGTCTGGACTCTACGCAGGACAATACTTTTCACTGTATCTCAGTGCACGTGACATCTAAATAATGTGGAAATATGTATGCACCGTGTGACATTCCTTTGAATACAATTAAGTGAAGTTGGTAAGCTAAGTAAGTGCTCGCTCCTGTGTGACAAGACTGCAGAACCTTTCCTCCTTGTTAAGATATCAAGTTGTATTCATTTTAATTGCGGTCTGGTTAACGATCACATCTCAGGGCAGGACAGACTTGAGTAGCTCAGTAGACCTTAGCTACGTCGAATAATATACTCACATTGTGACAGGATGTGGACCCATGTTACAGGAAACTTGAAATGATTTGCAGAGATCACTAAATAGAATGATCTCATTCCATGATAAAGCCCTCAGTGACTGGACAATCACGGACAATCGTGTTTATGAATCTTGCCCATATATCAGGTCTTTTTATTGTGGGATGCACACAGTGGGAATTTCCTTTCCATTGGTTTTCCATTGTTCCCATCATATCGATTAAGCTGGGATCCTCACTGTGTAATTGGAATGACACATCGGGAGACCAGTGTTTGGGGTTTCTTGGGAAGGAGCTGCACTGAGCTGTTGCCACGTTCGTGAATGACAGCAGAACATTTAAGTCAACAGCAAATTTGAAGAAGCGCATTTTCTGCTTTGTTTCCTCTTCAGAGATTGTCAGGGACTGTTCCCAAATGATAGCCAATTCCAGGCCACTCATGTCAAGAACAGGAAATTGACCACATTAACACTTTGTAACAAGGGAATAGATATCAATGTGCAGGGTGATGGGGCAATGAAAGTATTTGTCATTGTTTATCACCAAATATTTCATTGCTCAATCTCTCTGTCCTTATTCCTTGTGGAGATCCAGATCTGTAAAGTTGAACATAATACCTCCATAGCCATATGAATGCCCATATCCTGTGAAACAAACAGATTGGTGTTAACATTTACTGAAGAGAATGAATTTGAAATCGATGTTTTCGACATGAACTGTTCAAGAATCAATACATTCAACATTGCACGGATTATGGATTGCTCCAGCCTATTCAGAAATTCAATGTACATTACTGTCGGGAATAGTTTTGTTTCAGTTGATTCAATCCTTCCTTGCTTTTGAAATTCATAGTTAACTCTCTCGCTCAAAACTATGAATGAAATATCTATTTTTCTCTTGCTTCACAAATTATATACATTGGTGTAGATTTTTGTAAAATAAATGACTATTAAGTTTCACATTCAGTTTAATTCAACTTATTCAAGTTCTATTTCCTTCAACTGTTTGATATTGTAGCAACTCCTGCTGCCTTGGGAAAGCGGGCAGCATAATCATAGACCCCTCCCACCCGGGCTAGTCTCTCTTCCAACCTCTTCCATTGGGCAGAAGATACAAAGGTTTGAGAACACGCACCAATAGATTCAAAAACAGGGGGGCTGTTACTAGACTCCTGAATAATTCTTTTAGGGTCTAAACTGATCTTATAGACTGAACTGATCTTTCTACACATCTTCTCTAAAGTTGTAGCACTATGTATCGTCTACTTCACCCACTGTCTATGTTTATGCATTTTCATTATGTATCCTCATGTATTTATTGTATGTTCTATGTTTTCATGTATGGAGCCATCTGTCTGGACTCTACGCAGGACAATACTTTTCACTGTATCTCAGTGCACGTGACATCTAAATAATGTGGAAATATGTATGCACCGTGTGACATTCCTTTGAATACAATTAAGTGAAGTTGTTAAGCTAAGTAAGTGCTCGCTCCTGTGTGACAAGACTGCAGAACCTTTCCTCCTTGTTAAGATATCAAGTTGTATTCATTTTAATTGCGGTCTGGTTAACGATCACATCTCAGGGCAGGACAGACTTGAGTAGCTCAGTAGACCTTAGCTACGTCGAATAATATACTCACATTGTGACAGGATGTGGACCCATGTTACAGGAAACTTGAAATGATTTGCAGAGATCACTAAATAGAATGATCTCATTCCATGATAAAGCCCTCAGTGACTGGACAATCACGGACAATCGTGTTTATGAATCTTGCCCATATATCAGGTCTTTTTATTGTGGGATGCACACGGTGGGAATTTCCTTTCCATTGGTTTTCCATTGTTCCCATCATATCGATTAAGCTGGGATCCTCACTGTGTTATTGGAATGACACATCGGGAGACCAGTGTTTGGGGTTTCTTGGGAAGGAGCTGCACTGAGCTGTTGCCACGTTCGTGAATGACAGCAGAACATTTAAGTCAACAGCAAATTTGAAGAAGCGCATTTTCTGCTTTGTTTCCTCTTCAGAGATTGTCAGGGACTGTTCCCAAATTATAGCCAATTCCAGGCCACTCATGTCAAGAACAGGAAAATGACCACATTAACACTTTGTAACAAGGGAATAGATATCAATGTGCAGGGTGATGGGGCAATGAAAGTATTTGTCATTGTTTATCACCAAATATCTCATTGCTCAATCTCTCTGTCCTTATTCCTTGTGGAGATCCAGATCTGTAAAGTTGATCAAATTACCTCCATGGCCATGTGAATGCCCATATCCTGTGAAACAAACCGATTGGTGTTAACATTTACTGAAGAGAATGAATTTGAAATCGATAATTTCAACATGAACTGTTTAAGAAACAATACATTCAACATTGCACGGATTATGGATTGCTCCAGCCTATTCAGAAATTCAATTAACATTACTGTTGGGAATAGTTTTATTTCAGTTGATTCATCCTTCCTTGCTTTTGAAATTAATAGTTAACTCTCTCGCTCAAAACTATGAATGAAATATCTATTTCTCTCTTGCTTCACAAATTATACATTGGTGTAGATTTTTGTAAAATAAATGACTATTAAGTTTCACATTCAGTTGAATTCAACTTATTCAAGTTCTATTTGCTTCAACTTTTTGATATTGTAGCAACTCCTGCTGCCTTGGGAAAGCGGGCAGCATAATCATAGACCCCTCCCACCCGGACTATTCTCTCTTCCAACCTCTTCCATTGGGCAGAGATACAAAGGTTTGAGAACACGCACCAATAGATTCAAAAACAGCTCCCCCCCCCCCCCCCCCCCCACCCCCCTCCCGTTACTCGACTCCTGAATAATCCTTTTAGGGTCTAAACTGATCTTATGGACTGAACTGATCTTTCTACCCACCTTCTCTAAAGTTGCAGCACTATGTATCGTCTACTTCACCCACTGTCTATGTTTATGCATTTTCATTATGTATCCTCATGTATTTATTGTATGTTCTATGTTTTCATGTATGGAGCCATCTGTCTGGACTCTACGCAGGACAATACTTTTCACTGTATCTCAGTGCACGTGACATCTAAATAAAGTGGAAATATGTATGTACCGTGTGACATTCCTTTGAATACAATTAAGTGAAGTTGTTAAGCTAAGTAAGTGCTCGCTCCTGTGTGACAAGACTGCAGAACCTTTCCTCCTTGTTAAGATATCAAGTTGTATTCATTTTAATTGCGGTCTGGTTAACAATCACATCTCAGGGCAGGGCAGACTTGAGTAGCCCAGTAGACCTTAACTACGCCGAATAATATACTCACATTGTGACAGGATGTGGACCCATGTTACAGGAAACTTGAAATGATTTGCAGAGATCACTAAATAGAATGATCTCATTCCATGATAAAGCCCTCAGTGACTGGACAATCACGGACAATCGTGTTTATGAATCTTGCCCATATATCAGGTCTTTTTATTGTGGGATGCACACGGTGGGAATTTCCTTTCCATTGGTTTTCCATTGTTCCCATCATATCGATTAAGCTGGGATCCTCACTGTGTTATTGGAATGACACATCGGGAGACCAGTGTTTGGGGTTTCTTGGGAAGGAGCTGCACTGAGCTGTTGCCACGTTCGTGAATGACAGCAGAACATTTAAGTCAACAGCAAAGTTTGAGGAAGCGCATTTTTTGCTTTGTTTTCTCTTCAGAAATTGTCAGGGACTGTTCCCAAATTATAGCCAATTCCAGGCCACTCATGTCAAGAACAGGAAAATGACCACATTAACACTTTGTAACAAGGGAATAGATATCAATGTGCAGGGTGATGGGGCAATGAAAGTGTTTGTGTTTGTTTATCACCAAATATTTCATTGCTCAATCTCTCTGTCCTTATTCCTTGTGGAGAACCAGATCTGTAAAGTTGAACAAATTACCTCCATGGCCACGTGAATGCCCATATCCTGTGAAACAAACAGATTGGTGTTAACATTTACTGAAGAGAATGAATTTGAAATCGATATTTTCAACATGAACTGCTCAAGAATCAATGCATTCGACATTGCACGGATTATGGATTGCTCCAACCTATTCAGAAATTCAATGTACATTACTGTTCATAGATCATAGCATTTACAGTGCAGAAGGAGGCCATTCGGCCCATCGAGTCTGCACCGGCTCTTGGAAAGAGCACCCTACCCAAGGTCAACACCTCCACCCTATCCCCATAACCCAGTAACCCCACCCAACACTAAGGGCAATTTTGGACACTGAGAGCAATTTATCATGGCCAATCCACCCTAACCTGCACATCTTTGGACTGTGGGAGGAAACCGGAGCACCCGGAGGGAACCCACGCACACACAGGGAGGATGTGCAGACTCCGCACAGACAGTGACCCAAGCCGGAATCGAACCTGGGACCCTGGAGCTGTGAAGCAATTGTGCTATCCACAATGCTACCGTGCTTCCCCCTCTCTTTTGAAATGATTAGTTAATGGGGTGGGTGGGGGGGGGGTGCGGCATGGTGGCAGAGGGCCGGCACGTTGGCAGAGTATTTAGCACTGCTGCCTCACAGTGCTTGGGAACCGGGCTCAATTCCAGCCTTGGGTCACTGCCTGTGCGGAGTCTGCACGTCCTCCCCGTGTGTGCGTGGGTTTCCTCCGGGTGCTCCGGTTTCCTCCCACAGTGCAAAGATCCGCAGGTTAGGTGGATTGGCCATTGCTAAATTGATCCTTAGTGTCCAAAAGTTTAGGTGGTTCCTGGGTTTCGGAGATAGAGTGGGAGCTTGACCCTAGGTGGGGTACTCATTCGGAGGGTTGGTGCAGACCGATGGGCTGAATGGCCTCCTTATCCACTATTGGGATTCTACGATTCTATGAACTCTCTCCCTCAGAAATATGAATGAAATATTGATGTGTCTCTTGGGGCAGAGTTTAATAAACTAAATGACTATTAACCTTCGTATTCAGCTCAATTCAACTTATTCAAGTATTATTTCCTTCAACATTTTGATATTGTAGCAAATAATGTGAGTTAATGTATGAACCATGAGACATTCCTTCGATTACTATTTAATGAAGTTGTTAAGCTACTAAGTAAGTGCTCGCTCCTGCACGACAAGACTGCAGAATCTTTCCTCCTCGTTAAGATATCAAGTTGTACTAATTTTAATTGTGGTCTGGTTAACGATCACATCTCAGGACAGGACATACTTGAGTAGCTCAGTAGACCTTAACTGCTGAGAATAACATGTTCACATTGTCACTGGATCTGGACCCATGATACAGGAAAGATGAAATCCTTTGCAGAGATCACTAAATGGAATTGTTTCATTCCATAATAAAACCCTCACTGACTGGACAATCACGGACAATCATGTTTATGAATCTTGCTCATATTATCCGGTGTTTTTATTGCGGGATGCACACAGTGGGAATTTCCTTTTCATTGGTTTTCCACTGTTCCCATCATATCAATACAGCTGGTGTCCTCACTGTGTTATTGGAATGACACATCGAGAGGCCAGAGGTTGGGGTTTCTTGGGAAGGAGCTGCACTGAGCTGTTGCCATAGTCGTCAATGACGCAGAACATCTAAGTTAACAGCAAAGTTTGAGGAAGCGCATTTTCTGCTGTGTTTTGCCTTAAGAGATTGTCAGGGACTGTTCCAAAATTATAGTCAGTTCCAGGCCACTCATATCAAGAACAGGAAATTGGCCCCATTCACACTTTGTAACAAGGGAGAAGATATCAATGTGCAGGGTGATGGGGCAATGAATCGATTTGTGTTTGGCTATCACCAAGTATTTCATTGCTCAATCTCTCTGTCCTTATTCTTAGTGGAAATCCAGATCTGTAAAGTTGAACATAATACCTCCACGGCCACGTGAATGCCCATATCCTGTGAAACAAACAGATTGGTGTTAACATTTACTGAAGAGAATGAATTTGAAATTGACATTTTCAACATGAACTGTTCAAGAATCAATACATTCGACATTGTACGGATTATGGATTGCTCCAGCCTATTCAGAAATTCAATGTACATTACTGTTGATAACAGTTTTATTTCAGTTGATTCATCCTTCCACGCTTTTGAAATTAATACAGTAAGAAGTCTGACAACACCAGGTTAAAGTCCAACAGGTTTGTTTCAAACACTAGCTTTCGGAGCACTGCTCCTTCGCGAAAGCTCGTGTTTGAAACAAACATGTTGGACTTTAACCTGGTGTTGTCAGACTTCTTACTGTGCTCACCCCAGTCCAACGCCGGCATCTCCACATCTTTGAAATGAATAGTTAACTCTCTCACCCAAAAATATTAATGAAATATCTATTTCTCTCGTGCTTCATAATTAAACAGTGGTGTGGATTTTTATAAACTAAAAGACGATAAGTCTTCATATTGAGTTGAATTCAACTTATTCAAGTTCTATTTCCTTCAACTTTTTGATATTGTAGCAACTCCTGCTGCCTTGGGAAAGCGGGCAGCATAATCATAGATCCCTCCCACCTGGGCTGTTCTCTCTTCCAAACTGTTCCATTGGGCAGAAGATACAAATGTTTCAGAACGCTCACCAATAGATTAAAAACAGCTTCTTCCCCACTGTTCCCAGACTCCTGAATGACCCATTTAGGGTCTAAACAGATCTTACAGACTGAACTGATCTTTCTACCCATCGTCTCTCAAGTTGTAATACTCAAGGTAAAAGGGCAGCACGGTAGCATGGTGGTTAGCATAAATGCTTCACAGCTCCAGGGTCCCAGGTTCGGTTCCCGGCTGGGCCACTGTCTGTGCGGAGTCTGCACGTCCTCCCCGTGTGTGCGTGGGTTTCCTCCGGGTGCTCCGGTTTCCTCCCACAGTCCAAAGATGTGCGGGTTAAGTGGATTGGCCATGCTAAATTGCCCGTAGTATCCTAAAAAGTAAGGTTAGGGGGGGGGGGGGGGGGGTATAGGTGGATACGTGGGTTTGAGTAGGGTGATCATGGCTTGGCACAACATCGAGGGCCGAAGGGCCTGTTCTGTGCTGTACTGTTCTATGTTCTATGTATCTTCTACGTCACCCACTGTCTATGTTTATGTATTTACATTATGTATCCTCATGTTTTTATTGCATGTTTTATGTTTTCATGTATGGAGCCATCTGTCTGGACTGTCCAGAGAACAATACTTTTCACTGTATCTCCGTACCCGTGACAATAAATCTAAATCTAAATAATGTGGGAATATGTATGAACGACATTCCTTTGAAGACTATTTAATGAAGGTGTTAAGCTGAGAAATAAGTGCTCGCTTCTGTACGACATGAGTGCAGAACCTTTCCCCCTCATTAAGATATCAAGTTGTACTCTTTTCAATTGTGGTCTGGTTAATGATCACATCTCAGGGCAGCACAGACTTGAATGGCTCAGAAGACTGTAACTGTATAGAGTAACATGTTCGCATTGCAACCGGATGGGGACCCTTGATACAGGAAACATGATATGCTTTGCACAGATCACTAAATAGAATGATCCCACTCCAGGATTACACCCTCAGTGACTGGACAATTAGGGACATTCATGATGATGAGTATTGCCCACGTTCTCTGCTGTTTTTATTGCTGTCAGGAAATGTGGGACCGTCCTTTCCATGGATTTCCCACTGTGCCCATCCTATTGATTATCAATACAACTGGTGTCCTCACTGTGTTATTGGAGTGACACACCAGGAGACCAGAGTTTGGGGTTTCTGGGGAAGGAGCTGCACTGAGCAGAACATTTCAGTCAACAGCAAAGTTTGAGGAAGCGCATTTTCTGCTTTGTTTCGTTGTAAGAGATTGTCAGGGACTGTTCCAAAATTCTAGTCAGTTCCAGGCCACTCATATCAAGAACGGAAAATTGGCTCCATTCACACTTTGTAACAAGGGAGAAGATATCAATGCACAGGGTGATGGGGCAGTGAATCGATTTGTGTTTGGCTATCACCAAGTATTTCATTGCTCAATCTCTCTGTCCTTATTCCTTGTGGAGATTCAGATCTGTAAAGTTGAAAATAATACCTCCATAGCCATACGAAGGCCCATATCCTGTGAAACAAACAGATTGGTGTTAATATTTACTGAAGAGAATGCATTGAAATTGACATTTTCTTTTTTTTTTTAAATAATTTTTATTGAAATTTTTACAAAATATAAACATCTCAACTCTATTAACAAAACAACCGCGGTACCACCCCAAGAACAATTCCCACCCAACTTCAAAAGCAACTCCAAACAAAAGAAAGAAAAACAAAAGAACACCCAAACAGCAAAAGGGAAAGAGATAACACCTGCCACATCCCACAAACCCATGTACACAGTTCTCCCTCCCACCGATCCAAACCCCCCCCCTCCCTCCCTCCCTCCCTACCTCCCCCCGGGTTGCTGCTGCTGCCGGCCTATTTCCCTACCGTTCCGCCAGGAAGTCCAGGAAAGGCTGCCACCGCCTAAAGAACCCTTGTACTGATCCCCTCAGGGCAAATTTCACCTTCTCCAATTTAATGAACCCCGCCATATCATTGATCCAGGCCTCCACGCTTGGGGGCCTCGCATCCTTCCATTGGAGCAAGATCCCCCGCCGGGCTACTAGGGACGCAAAGGCCAGCACACCGGCCTCTTTCGCCTCCTGCACTCCCGGCTCCACTGCAACCCCAAAAATTGCGAGTCCCCAGCCTGGCTTGACCCTGGATCCCACCACCCTCGACACCGTCCTTGCTACCCCCTTCCAAATCTCCCCCAGCGCTGGGCATGCGAAATTGACATTTTCAAGATGGACTGTTCAAGAATCAATACATTCGACATTACACAGATTATGGATTGCTCCAGCCTATTCAGAAAATCAATGATCATTACCGTAGGTAACAGTTTTATTTAAGTTGATTCATCCCTCCACCCTGTTGAAATTCATAGTTAATGAGGTGGGGGTGGGCACAGCAAGGTGGCAGAGGGCTGGCACGTTGGCACAGTGGTTAGCACTGCTGCCTCACAGTGTCAGGGAGCTGAGTTCGATTCTGGCCTTGGGTGACTGTCGGTGCGGAGTTTGCACGTTCTCCCCCGTGTCTGCGTGGGTTTCCTCCGGGTGCTCCGGTTTCCTCCCACAGTCCAAAGATCCGCAGGTTAGGTGGATTGGCCATTGCTAAATTTATCCTTCGTGTCCAAAGGTTTAGGTGGGGTTCCTGAGTTTCGGAGATAGAGTGGGAGCCTGACCCGAGGTAGGGTACTCATTCGGAGGGTTGGTGCAGACCGATGGGCTGAATGGCCTCCTTCTCCACTACTGGGATTCAATGATTCTGCGAACTCTCTCCCTCAGAAATATGAATGAAATATCTATTTCTCTCTAGGTGTACAGTATAATAAACTAAAAGACTATTTATATTCGTATTCAGCTCAGTTCACCTGATTCAAGTTCTATTTCTTTCAACTTTTTTATATTGTAGCAAATAATGTGGGAGTATGTATAAACCATGTATAAACCTTCTGCACTGTAAATTCTATGATCTATGTGACATTCCTTTGAATTTATTTATGCAGTTGTTAAGCTACTAAGTAAGTGCTCGCTCCTGTACGACAAGACTGCAGAACCTTTCTTCCTCGTTAAGATATCAAATTGTACTAATTTTAATTGTGGTCTGGTTAATGATCACATCTCAGGGCAGGACAGACTTGAGTAGCTCAGTAGACCTTAACTGCTGAGAATAACATGTTCACATTGTAACTGGATGTGGGCCCATGTCACAGGAAACTTGAAATCATTTGCACAGATCAGTAAATAGAATGATCTCATTTTGTGATTAAACCCTCAGTGGATGGACAATTTGGGACAATCACGATGATGAGTATTGCCCATATTGTCCGCTGTTTTTATGGCCAGCTGTAAATGTTGGAACTTCCCCTCCATTGGTTTTCCATTGTCCCCATCATATCGATTAAGCTGGTGTCCTCACTGTGTTATTGGAATGACACATCGAGAGAGCAGAGTTTGGAATATCTTGGGAAGGAGCTGCACTGAGCTGTTGCACATTCATGAATGACAGCAGAACATTTAAGTCAACAGCAAAGTTTGAGGAAGTGTATATTCTGCTGTATTTTTGCCTTAAGAGATTGTCAGGGACTGTTCCAAAATTATGGCCAGTTCCAGGCCATTCATATCAAGAATAGGAAATTGACCCCATTAACATTTTGCAACAAGACAGAAGGTATCAATGTGCAGCGTGATTGGGCAATGAAATGATTGGTGTTTGGCTATCACCAAATATTTCATGGCTCAATCTCTCTGTCCTTATTCTTAATGGAGATCTAGATCTGTAAAGTTGAACATAATACCTCCATAGCCATATGGTTTCCCATATCCTGTGAAACAAACAGATTGGTGTTAATATTGTCTGAAGAGAATGAATTTGAAATCGACATTTTCAACATGAACTGTTCCATAATCAATACATTTGACATTTCACAGATTATGGTTTGCTCCCGCCTATTCAGAAATTCAATGAACATTACTATTGATAATAGTTTTATTTCAGTTGATTCATCCCTGTTGAAATTGATAGTTAACTCTCGTGCTCAACCATATGAATTAAATATCTATTTCTCTTTAGCTTCATAAATTATACATTGGTGTAGATTTTATCAAATAAATAACTATTAATTCTCATCTGCAGTTTAATTCAACTTAGTCAAGTTCTATTTCCTGCAACGTTTTGATATTGTAGCAAATAATGTGGGAATGTGTATGACCCGGGTGACATTCCTTTGAATATAATTTAATGCAGTTGTTAAGCTACTAAGTAAGTGCTCGCTCCTGTACAACAAGACTGCAGAACCTTTCTTCCTCGATAAGATATCAAATTGTGCTCATTTTAATTGTGGTCTGGTTAATGATCACATCTCAGGGAGGGACAGACTTGAGTAGCTCAATAGACCTTAACTGGGCAGAATAATATATTTATATTGTAACTGGATGTGGATCATGTTACAGGAAACTTAAATTACTTTGCAGAGATTACTAAATTGAATTGCCTTATTCCATGCTGAAACGCTCAGCGACTGGACAATCACAGACAATCATGTTTATGAATCTTGCCCATGTTGTCCGGTGTTTTTATTGCTGGCTGCAAACACTGGGGTATTCCTTTCCATTGGTTTTCCATTGTCCCCATCATATTGTCATGTGAGAGTACCTTTCAGAAATGGGTGTTTATCAAATAGCTGCAGTGATGTCAGAGTGTGGGTGGAGCTGGGCTGTCTGTCTGCTTTACTTTCGCTTTGAGATAGCAGCTACACGGTGTGTTTAGTTTCGTTTTGCAGATTGAGAACTGCATCCAGCAAAACCAGGTGCAATTCTGATTTCTTTCTGCATGAAAGGAATGTCTTCAAATCACTTGCTGATTTTAAAGTGATAACTGCTCTCAGTAGAGAATTTAAACCTGATGTCTGTGCTGAAGGGGGTATTTGTCTTGTGGATGTTGCAAGGAAAAATTAAGGGTTACTTATAGAGTACTGTATTCTTTGGGGGGAGTATTTGAGTTGATAGTTGCCAAGATGTTTACTGTGTGTGTTTAAAAATGTTAATTGGATTCATAAAATAAACATTGCGAGGGGGGGGGGGCCCGCTAATCACGTTCATATGTTTTGGTCCTGTCCAAAGCTAGAGGATTACTGGAAGAAGGTGTTTAGGGTTATTTCCAAGGTGGTACATGTGAAGCTGGACCCGGGTCCCCGGGAGGCCATTTTCGGGGTGTCGGACCAGCCAGGGTTGGAAACGGGTGTGGTTAATGAGATTCACACGGCATTATAGTTACCAATGTCACTCTGTTATACATGTATCAATATTGTAAGTGCAGTTGCACTACCTGACCACCAGGGGGAGTAGCTCTGGGAGTACTCGAGAGTTTGTACTGGGCTCCCCCCTTGGCTCCGCCCAGAACTCCTCCCCCCTGGAGCTGCTGTATAAAGACCCGTGCCATAGAGTCAGCCAGCCAGTTCACCAAAAGTTCAACGGCTAACAGGTTGGCTCTGTTGTAAGTATATTAAAACCGTTATTCTAATCCTACAAGCACTTGTCCGTAGAATTGATGGTTCCATCAATTTAATATACTTAGGAAACAGTCGAAGTAAATCATGGAAGCAGCCCTCAAGCCTAGAACTCGACCCGCAGGATGCAGAGGCTAAGGAAATTTTTTCCCACTGGCTGAGATGTTTTAAGGCCTACCTGGCAGAAGCCAACACCGCTGGAACAACGGAGGAACCAAAACTCAGCCTACTGCACACGAGGGTAAGCCACAGAATCTCGCGGAGGCAGATATCATAGTCTTTGCCTCGTTGATCGCCCGAAGGCGGATCCTGCTGGGATGGAGATCGGCCTCTCCACCCTGTACCCTGGCGTGGCGAGGGGGACCTGTTGGAATACTTGACCCTTGAGAAGGTTAAGTTCGAACTGAGGGGAAGCTCGGAGGGGTTCTACAAGTCATGGTCATTATTTATTGTGCACTTTCAAGAACTGGATAACATCGAACATTAATTGGAGGGGGGGAAGGGTGGGTGGGATGCGTGGGGAGGGGGGCTGTGTATGTTGAGATGGCGATGGGTAATCCCTGATTTCTTTTAAAAAATTTATCATTTGTTTATGTTAACATGCGGGCTGATGCCTGGGAGGATGGGATCGTTACTGTTATGGGGTTTGACATGTTTATTGTTGGTTATTGATTGTTTGGTGTAAATTTGGGAGAAAAATTGTGAAAAAGAAAGAGAATAAAAATATTTTTTTTTTAAAAACGTTTTGTAACAAGGGAATAGATGTCAATGTGCAGGGAGATGGGGTTCAAAGTGTTTATGTTTGATTATAACCAAATATTTCATTGCTCAATCTCTCTGTCCTTATTCCTCGTGGAGAACCAGATCTGTAAAATGAACATAATACCTCTACGGCCATATGAATTCCCATATCCTGTGAAACAAATAGATTGGCGTTAACATTCACTGAAGAGAATGAATTTGAAATCCACAATTTCAACAAGAATTGTTGAAGAATCAATACATTCGACATCACACGGATTATGGGTTGCTCCAGCCTATTCAGAAATTCAATGTCCATTACTGTTGGTAATAGTTTTATTTCAGTTATTTCTTACCCCTCTCTTTTGAAATTAATAGATAACGCGTGCTCCTAAATATGAACGAAATATCTATTTCTTGTTTCACAAATTATACAGTGATGTAGATTTTTATAAACTAAAAGTGTGTTAACCTTCGTATCAGCTCAATTTATCTGATTCGAGTTCTTGTGTCATTTCGGACCCACAGAGCAGCATGGACGGAATTATCGCGCTCCTGAAAGAGTTTGGAGCCTTCTCGGGCGACAAACTCAACATGAGCAAAAGCGAGATCTTCCCAGTACACCCGCAGGGGGTGGGGGGGGGGGGGGGGGGGGGCAGCACTAATGGGGCTGCCGTTCAAACAAGCCTGACACAAATTCCGCTACCTGGGGATCCAAATAGCCCATGACTGGAAAGGGATCCACAAATGGAACCTCACCAGCCTGACGGAGGAAGTAAAAAAGGACCTGCAAAGATGGAACACACTCCCACTCTCCCTCGCGGGGAGAGTCCAGACGATCAAAATGAACGTACTGCCCAGGTTCCTCTTCCTGTTTAGATCCATTCCGATCTACATCCCCAAGGCCTTTTTCAAAGCGCTGGACAAACTAATCATGGCGTTCGTATGGGGAGGGGGTAAAATTGCTAGGATCCCAAAGAAGGTCCTACAAAAAACAAAATCCAGGGGAGGGCTAGCCCTCCCAAACCTACAACTCTACCACTGGGCGGCGACAGCCGAGCAAATAAGGGGATGGATCAAGGAGCCAGAGGCCGAGTGGGTGCGTGCGGAGGAGGCCTCCTGCATGGGGACCTCCCTCCGGGCCCTCGACACAGCAGCACTCACATCCCCACCCAAAAAACACTCCAACAGCCCAGTGGTGACAGCCACCCTCCAATCCTGGAACCAACTGCGGCAGCAATTTGGCCTGACCAAAATGTCGGACAAGGCTCCCATCTGCAACAACCATAGGTTCACGTCAGCGCTGACTGACGCCACCTATAAAAAGTGTGGACAAGATGGAGGGACACTGACAGTCAGGGACCTATACATGGACGGCAGGATCGCAACACTGGACGAACAGAGGGAGAAACTCCAGCTAACCAGGGGGAACGAGCTAAGGTATCTGCAACTCAAAAACCTCCTACGAGAGGAGACAAGGGCGTACCCACAACCGATAGACGTTACTAGACGCAAACCTAGATAAAGGGGACTGTAGCGACATGTACGACCGACTGGTAGATAGGGCCGACACCGTATTGAACGCAACAAGACAGAAATGGAAGGAAGACCTGGGGATTGAGATAGGGTGGGGACTCTGGAGCGACGCACTGCATAGAGTCAACTCCACCTCCACGTGCGCAAGGCTCAGTCTGACGCAGCTAAAAGTGGTACATAGAGCCCACTTAACAAGAACCCGTATGAGTAGGTTCTTCCCGGAGGTGGAGGATAGATGTGAACAATGCCAAGGAGGCCCGGCCAACCACACCCACATGTTCTGGTCTTGCCCCAGACTTGTGGAGTACTGGACAGCCTTCTTCGAGGCTATGTCCAAAGTGGTGGGGGTGAGGGTGGAGCCATGCCCGATAGTGGCGGTCTTCGGGGTTTCAGACCAGCCAGATCTATTCCTGGGGAGGAGGGCGGACGCCCTTGCCTTTGCCTCCCTGATCGCCCGCCGTAGAATCCTGTTTGGCTGGCGGTCAGCAGCACCGCCCAGAGCTGCAGACTGGCTGTCCGACCTCTCGGAATCTCTCCAAATGGAGAAAACCAAATTCGCCATCCGAGGGTCGGACGACGGCTTCCACAGAACGTGGGAGCCGTTCATGCAACTGTTCCGGGACCTGTTTGTGGCCAATGTACAAGCAGAAGAGTAGCCAGCTAGCCAAGAATCAGGGGAAAGTAGCCAAAGCTTGAGAGGGAGGGATAGACCCGGGGTGAGGGGGGTGGGGGGGGGGGGGGGGGGGGGGGGGGGCACGGCTAAACCTAAGAGAAGGTGAACCACAGGAGAAGGAGGGGGGGGGGAGGGGGTCAGAAGGGGATGGAAGAAGAAGGAGACAGGGAACAATAGAGAGGAACCAGGGAGGGAGAGGAGGCGAGGGAACGATAGCCGGAGGGACAGCACGGGAAACAACAACAAACTCGGCAAATACAGTAACAGAGAGCAAGGGAAATACGGGAGAAAGACGGGACGAATGGCCGAAGCGGAGGTGAACGCACGGCGACTAAGGCAGCGAAAACTATCCGGGAGAAACAAATAACACCAACACCAGATCCATTCTCGTACTGCCCACTCAGTATTGGACATAACTAATGTCATTGTTTCTCTGGCATCCAAATGTATATGGACCTCCCCAGTTACCCCCCACCCCCACAAACACGGGTCTAGTTATTTGTTAAACGTAATATTGCTAAATGTTACAGGGTTGCTGTTTTTGAGCTGGTGTACAATATTCAACCAGTCTTTTTTATATTTCATTCTGTGTACATAACTGTAAATATACTATGTTCAAAAACCCAATTAAAAACATTTTTAAAAAATGTATACTATTTAATGCAGTTGTTAAAGTGCTAAGAAAGTTCTCGCTCCTGTATGACAAGTGGCAGAACCTTTCCTCCTCGTTAAGCTAACAAGCTGTCCTCATTTTAATTGTGGTCTGGTTAATGATCACACCTCAGTGCAGGACAGGTCAGACTTGAGTGGCTCAACTCGACCTTAACTGGGGAGAATAATATGTTCACGTTGTAACTGGGTGTAGACCCATAATGCAGGAAACCTGAAATATTTCGCAGACATCACAAAACGGGGCATGTGAAGTGATGTGTGTTTGTCTATCTTCGGCATCGTTTATTGTTTAATATGGCCTTATGCCTTGTGGAGGTTCTGATGTGTAAAATTTAAACAATACCGTGGTTACCGTAATCTGAGTGACCTGTGGAACAAACAGACTGGTGTTAACATTTTCTGGAGAGAATTAATTTTAAAATCAACATTTTCAACATTACCTGGTGAAGAATCAATACTTTCAGCATTGCACAGATTAGGGGTTTATGTTACTCTTTCAGAAATTCAATGAACATTACTGTTGCTAATTGCTTTATTTCAGTTGATTCATTTGTCCTCCCTTTTGAAATTAATAGTTAATTCTCTTGTTCAAAACTATGAATCATGTATCTATTTCTCTCTTGCTTCACAGATTGTACATTGGTTTAGTTTTTTTTAAATAAATTACTTTTAGACCTCACATTCAGCTCAGTTCACCTTATTCAAATTGTATTCAAATTTACAAGAATGTTGCCTGGTATGGAGGGAAGAAGATCAAATGAGGAAAGGCTGAAGGACTTGAGGCTGTTTTTGTTAGAGGGAAGAAGGTTAAGAGGGGACTTAATTGAGGCATACAAGATGATCAGAGGATTAGATAGGGTGGACAGTGAGAGCCTTTTTCCTCGGATGGTGATGTCCAGCACGAGGGGACATAGCTTTAAATTGAGGGGAGATAGATATAGGACAGAGGTCAGAGGTAGGTTCTTTACTCAGAGAGTAGTAAGGGCGTGGAATGCCCTGCCTGCAACAGTAGTGGACTCGCCAACACTAAGGGCATTCAAATGGTCATTGGATAGGCATATGGACGATAAGGGAATAGTGTAGAGGGACTTTAGAAGGGTTTCACAGGTCGGCGCAACATCGAGGGCCGAAGGGCCTGTACTGCGCTGTAATGTTCTATGTTCTATGTATCTGGTTCCATTTTTCGATACAGTACCAGTTGGATAACCATGAATCATGTGACATTCCTTTGAATACTATTTAATGCAGTTGATGAGATACTAATTGTACCAGAATATGCTCAGTTCTATGTGACAAGAGTGCCGAACCTTTCACCCACGTTAAGCTATCAAGTTGTACTAATTTCGATTGTGGTCTGGTTAATGATCACATCTCAGGGCAGGGCAGACTTGAGTAGCTCAGTAGACCTCAACTGGATAGAATGATAAGTTCACATTATCACTGGATGTGGACCCATGGTGCAGGATATTTGAAGGACTTTGCACAGATCCCTACTCTAAGTATTCTCTAGGGTATGGTACCTGAAGGAGGCTGACGATGATACATGAACTGTGCAACATTATTTTGTGTGCGAGTTAACCCATCTTTGCCCCGGATGGAAAGAGTCCCTGGGTGGGATTCTCAATTCCTGAGACTAAGTGTTGACGCTGGGGCAGGGATCCCGCGACAGCAGAACTGGTGCCGCACCTGGACCGATTCGCCGACTATTGAGGGGCCGGCACCGGTGCCACGTGGAACACAATCGCTTCCAATGGGAAATGATGCCGGATTCGCCGGGTCCGTGATTGACACTCAGGAGGCTGACAAGCTGCACCCGCAGGTGCACGCTTCACTCCCCACACACCCTGATCCCAGCCAATAAGATGATGGCACTGGTTGAGCTGGAGGGTGCCCACCCCACTGATGGGTCGGCCGTGGTCCGACTCAGCTGTTTTTATTTAATTTCACATTTGGTGAAGTATGAATTTGCTAAATGTTGCATAGAGGTCTGGTCAATGATCACATCTGAGGGCAGGACAGACTGAGGCAGTTTCTAAATCTTGGACTGATTTAATTAGATGTTCACATTGAACCTGGATGTCTGGTTACACAGGTCCTTTCCCAAGGATCCTCCAAATGCTTCCCAATCCGGTACTTGTCCAATTCCCTTTTTGAAGGTTCCTATTGAACCGGATTCCACCGGCCTTTCAGGCAGTGCTTTCCCGACCGTAACTCACTGCATTAAAATATGTTTCCCCAACTTCCCTCTGGACCCTTTGAAACTTATCTTAAATCTGTGGCCTCTGATCACTGACCTTCCGGCCATTGGAAAGGGATTCCCCAATTACCCTATCAAACACGCAGAATTCCAATCACCCACATTCTATCCTCTGAGGAAAAACATCCCAATTTATCTCGTCCCTCTCCATCTGCCAGTGCTTGACATTTCGACGCAGAGACCTGCCCAGTGGCTGCCAGCTCTGCCCATCATCGACCCTCGGGAGGCCCAGCCAGGGGCTGCAAGAGCAGGACTATTAAAAACTGTCTAACATCAGTTGAGCGAGTGGGACTACCCACGGTTACTTACCCGCCATGACCACAGCCATCAGGCCCAGAAGGAGAAGCAGACACAGGTTCTTCATGGTAGCGGTGAGTTGTTTGCCTCTCGGTGAAGTGTTTTGTTGACTGCGGACTCTGGGTTTATATACATTTTCTGACCAGTCTCTCGGGTTCTGCTGATCAGTCATTGGCACAGCTTTGAACAGGTGACGTTCTGTTCTCGCCATGAATCAGACTTTCTGACAAATGTGACCAGGGATTAATCACCGGGTGCTGAAATGTCAGCCAAGTGATAAGACATTGATTATAGCGCTGAGCCACCTGAGTCCATTATTCCAGCCATTGGCCAACCCTGACCAACCAATCAGAGCCCAGGGACATATTGACACGAGGCTCCTGTGCCAGGCTGGGAACAACAGAGGGTCGGATTCTGAGGTTACGGGGGTCGGGGAGGATGGATCCAGGCAATGGTGGAGTTGATCAGATGTTTGACAGAATGGTTTTGTATCTGTGACTGAACGTTTGTGTCGAGTGGTGTCCCACGGGGATCGGTGCTGGGTCCCCTGCTGTGTCTATTGTCTATTAATGATCGGGACATGAATGTTGGAAATATGATCAGTAAGTTTGGAGTTGTGGTGAATCACGAGGAGGAAAGCCTGAGATTACAGGATATAGACGGGCTGGTTAGACGGGCAGAACAGCGGCAAAAGGAATTTAACCCTGAAAAGTGTGAGGTGGAGCATTGTGAAAGGACCAACAAGACAAGTGAATACACAATGAATGATCGGGCCCTCGGAAATAAAGAAACAGAGACTTTGGAGTGGATAGCCATAGATCTCTGAAGACAGCAGGATAGGTAGATAAGGTGGCTAAGGAAGCAAATGAGACACATGCCCTTATTAGCAGAGGTATAGACTATAAAAGCAGTGAGGCTGTGGTGGAGCTGTATAAAACACTGGTTAAGCCGCAGCTAGGGTACTGTGGAGTTCTGGTCCCTAAACAATTTACACTCCTATTTCCTCACAGACACAAAACCCTCAGTGCCTCCACTCTTTCTCTCACTGCTTCTGTCTCTGCGTAAAGAAATAACCCACGCGGGATCAATAGAGATGAAGCATACACTTCACTGTCCCCATCAAACACTCCCAGGAGAGGTACAGCACGGGGTCAGATACAGAGTAAAGCTCCCTCTACACTGTCCCCATCAAACACTCCCAGGACAGGTACAGTACAGGGTTAGATACAGAGTAAAGCTCCCTCTATACTGTCCCCATCAAACACTCCCAGGACAGGAACAGCACGGGGTTAGATACAGAGTAAAGCTCCCTCTGCACTGTCCCCATCAAACACTCCCAGGACAGGTACAGCACGGGGTTAGATACAGAGTAAAGCTCCCTCTACACTGTCCCCATCAAACACTCCCAGGACAGGTACAGCATGGGGTTAGATACAGAGTAAAGCTCCCTCTACACTGTCCCCATCAAACACTCCCAGGACAGGTACAGCACGGGGTTAGATACAGAGTAAAGCTCCCTCTACACTGTCCCCATCAAACACTCCCAGGACAGGTACAGCACGGGGTCAGATACAGAGTAAAGCTCCCTCTACACTGTCCCCATCAAACACTCCCAGGACAGGTACAGCACGGGGTTAGATACAGAGTAAAGCTCCCTCTACACTGTCCCCATCAACCACTCCCAGGACAGGTACAGCACGGGGTTAGATACAGAGTAAAGCTCCCTCTACACTGTCTCCATCAAACTCTCCCAGGACAGGTACAGCACGGAGTTAGATACAGAGTAAAGCTCCCTCTACACTGTCCCCAACAAACACTCCTAGGACAGGTACAGCACGGGGTTAGATACAGAGTAAAGCTCCCTCTAAACTGTCCCCTTCAAACACTCCCAGGACAGGTACAGCACGGGGTTAGATACAGAGTAAAGCCCCCTCTACACTGTCCCCATCAAACACTCCCAGGACAGGTACAGCACGGGGTCAGATACAGAGTAAAGCTCCCTCTATACTGTCCCCATCAAACACTCCCAGGACAGGTACAGCACGGGGTTAGATACAGAGTAAAGCTCCCTCTATACTGTCCCCATCAAACACTCCCAGGACAGGTACAGCACGGGGTTAGATACAGAGTAAAGCTCCCTCTACACTGTCCCCATCAAACACTCCCAGGATAGGTACAACACAGGGTTAGATACAGAGTAAAGCTCCCTCTATACTGTCCCCATCAAACACTCCCAGGACAGGTACAGCACGGGGTTAGATACAGAGTAAAGCTCCCTCTACACTGTCCCCATCAAACACTCCCAGGATAGGTACAACACAGGGTTAGATACAGAGTAAAGCTCCCTCTACACTGTCCCCATCAAACACTCCCAGGACAGGTACAGCACGGGGTTAGATACAGAGTAAAGCTCCCTCTACACTGTCCCCATCAAACACTCCCAGGATAGGTACAACACAGGATTAGATACAGAGTAAAGCTCCGTCTATACTGTCCCCATCAAACACTCCCAGGACAGGTACAGCACGGGGTTAGATACAGAGTAAAGCTCCCTCTACACTGTCCCCATCAAACACTCCCAGGACAGGTACAGCACGGGGTTAGATACAGAGTAAAGCTCCATCTACACTGTCCCCATCAAACACTCCCAGGACAGGTACAGCACGGGGTTAGATACAGAGTAATGCTCTCTCTACACTGTCCCCATCAAACACTCCCAGGACAGGTACAGCACGGGGTTAGATACAGAGTAAAGCTCCCTCTAGACTGTCCCCATCAAACACTCCCAGGACAGGTACAGCACGGGGTTAGATACAGAGTAAAGCTCCCTCTACACTGTCCCCATCAAACACTCCCAGGACAGGTACAGCACGGGGTTAGATACAGAGTAAAGCTCCCTCTACACTGTCCCCATCAAACACTCCCAGGACAGGTACAGCACGGGGTCAGATACAGAGTAAAGCTCCCTCTATACTGTCCCCATCAAACACTCCCAGGACAGGTACAGCACAGGGTTAGATACAGAGTAAAGCTCCCTCTATAATGTCCCCATCAAACACTCCCAGGACAGGTACAGCACGGGGTTAGATACAGAGTAAAGCTCCCTCTACACTGTCCCCATCAAACACTCCCAGGATAGGTACAACACAGGGTTAGATACAGAGTAAAGCTCCCTCTACACTGTCCCCATCAATCACTCCCAGGACAGGTACAGCACGGGGTTAGATACAGAGTAAAGCTCCCTCTACACTGTCCCCATCAAACACTCCCAGGACAGGTACAGCACGGGGTTAGATACAGAGTAAAGCTCCCTCTACACTGTCCCCATCAAACACTCCCAGGATAGGTACAACACAGGATTAGATACAGAGTAAAGCTCCGTCTATACTGTCCCCATCAAACACTCCCAGGACAGGTACAGCACGGGGTTAGATACAGAGTAAAGCTCCCTCTACACTGTCCCCATCAAACACTCCCAGGACAGGTACAGCACGGGGTTAGATACAGAGTAAAGCTCCATCTACACTGTCCCCATCAAACACTCCCAGGACAGGTACAGCACGGGGTTAGATACAGAGTAATGCTCTCTCTACACTGTCCCCATCAAACACTCCCAGGACAGGTACAGCACGGGGTTAGATACAGAGTAAAGCTCCCTCTAGACTGTCCCCATCAAACACTCCCAGGACAGGTACAGCACGGGGTTAGATACAGAGTAAAGCTCCCTCTACACTGTCCCCATCAAACACTCCCAGGACAGGTACAGCACGGGGTTAGATACAGAGTAAAGCTCCCTCTATACTGTCCCCATCAAACACTCCCAGGACAGGTACAGCATGGGGTTAGATACAGAGTAAAGCTCCCTCTACACTGTCCCCATCAAACACTCCCAGGATAGGTACAACACAGGGTTAGATACAGAGTAAAGCTCCGTCTATACTGTCCCCATCAAACACTCCCAGGACAGGTACAGCACGGGGTTAGATACAGAGTAAACCTCCCTCTACACTGTTCCCATCAAACACTCCCAGGACAGGTACAGCACGGGGTTAGATACAGAGTAAAGCTCCATCTACACTGTCCCCATCAAACACTCCCAGGACAGGTACAGCACGGGGTTAGATACAGAGTAATGCTCTCTCTACACTGTCCCCATCAAACACTCCCAGGACAGGTACAGCACGGGGTTAGATACAGAGTAAAGCTCCCTCTAGACTGTCCCCATCAAACACTCCCAGGACAGGTACAGCACGGGGTTAGATACAGAGTAAAGCTCCCTCTACACTGTCCCCATCAAACACTCCCAGGACAGGTACAGCACGGGGTTAGATACAGAGTAAAGCTCCCTCTACACTGTCCCCATCAAACACTGCCAGGACAGATACAGCACAGGGTTAGATACAGAGTAAAGCTCCCTCTACTGTCCCCATCAAACACTCCCAGGATAGGTACAACACAGGGTTAGATACAGAGTAAAGCTCCGTCTATACTGTCCCCATCAAACACTCCCAGGACAGGTACAGCACGGGGTTAGATACAGAGAAAAGCTCCCTCTATACTGTCCCCATCAAACACTCCCAGGACAGGTACAGCACGGGGTTAGATACAGAGTAAAGCTCCCTCTACACTGTCCCCATCAAACACTCCCAGGATAGGTACAACACAGGGTTAGATACAGAGTAAAGCTCCGTCTATACTGTCCCCATCAAACACTCCCAGGACAGGTACAGCACGGGGTTAGATACAGAGTAAACCTCCCTCTACACTGTCCCCATCAAACACTCCCAGGACAGGTACAGCACGGGGTTAGATACAGAGTAAAGCTCCTTCTACACTGTCCCCATCAAACACTCCCAGGGCAGGTACAGCACGGGGTTAGATACAGAGTAAAGCTCCCTCTACACTGTCCCCATCAAACACTCCCAGGGCAGGTACAGCACGGGGTTAGATACAGAGTAAAGCTCCCTCTACACTGTCCCCATCAAACACTCCCAGGACAGGTACAGCACGGGGTTAGATACAGAGTAAAGCTCCCTCTACACTGTCCCCATCAAACACTCCCAGGACAGGTACAGCACGGGGTTAGATACAGAGTAAAGCTCCCTCTACACTGTCCCCATCAAACACTCCCAGGACAGGTACAGCACGGGGTTAGATACAGAGTAAAGATCCCTCGATGCTGATAGGAGGTTTTATGGATTCTCTTCGATGTTCGCTGTCAATCACTATTTATATTGTCTGTTTGCTCCTCTTAGTAACATTCCCTCTGAAATATCAGCATTCAGCCTGGCCCTGATTTGTATTGTCAAGCTGACATCTGTCGTATGTCCCCTTTTTTGTCCCTTTGGGCCTTTAGGGGAGGATTGTATTTGGTGTATTTGAGAAGGTCCGGCACTGTGTTCTGAGATTGACCAGCACGACGGGGCACAGAAAGGTGGCGGCTGGATCATTGGGCCCTTTGCTCAGATATGTTCCCCTGGAGTTTGTGCCATTGTCTTCTGGACTGAGGGAAGAATCTTGCAAAGTGTTTCCCTCAAAGGGAATACCGTGTCATCTGTTCATCCTCACTCTCCATGGGGATTGAGGGTCTGGTCGAGGACGGGATTGGGATTGGACGAGTGCGATGATGTGCAGACATCACAACAACTCCAGAGAGAGAGGCAGCTGCAATGTGCCAGTCACCTTTCCCCCATCATTGTTCCTCCCATAGGGATAAGTTCAGTCCTTTGGGAGACACCGTCCCATTTCAGTTTGATATTGTTAAACTAATCGTTTGCTTCAAGTCCCAGAAGGTAGGTTGTCCTGTTTGAGTTCCTTCTTCAAGCCTGCCACGTCAGCAATCGGAGTGTCTGCTCCCCCCTCGCCAACACCTAACCCAACAAACATACACGTCAGCCATTAGAACATTCCAGATGAAGGGCCTGAGAACAATGAAAAGGGTTAACCTGTTCTCTGATTATCTCAGATATCAAGGGGAGATTAGGAGGTACATGGCATTCCGTCAGGTCCTTTATGTTGCCTCCTTTGCCAAGGTGTATCCGGGAACCTGGCACATTGTGACTGTCACCTGGCACAGTGGGAAGAGGGGGGAAAGTGTGAGGTTCTGCCCTTTGGAAGGAGGAATAGAGGCTGAGGCTATTTTATAAATGTGGAAATGCTTCGGAAATCGGAAGCACAAAGAGATTTGAGTCCTTGTTCAAGATTCTCTGAAGGTTAACGTGCAGATTCAGTCTGCAGTTAGGAAGGCAAATGCAATGTTAGCATTCATGTCGAGAGGGCTAGAGTACAAGAGCAGGGATGTACTTCTGAGGCTGTAAAGGGCTCTGGTCAGACCCCATTGGAGTATCGTGAACAGTTTTGGGCCCCGTATCTAAAGATTAGGGGCGCGATTCTCCGCAATTGCGGAGAGTCGTGAAGGCTGCCGTGAAACTGGCCGTGTTTCACGGCAGCTTCCGCGCCCCCTCCCGGAACCTGATTCTCCCCCCCGGTCGGGGCTAGCAGCGGGGCCCCGTGAACCTCGGCATCGCAGGCTTAGCGAACGTCGCTAAGCCCGCGCGCCAAGGGTAACGGCGGCTGACGCGCACGATGACGTCAGCCGCGCATGCGCGGATTGGACGGCTCCAACCCGCGCATGCGCGGATGATGTCATCACGCATATGCGTGAATCCCGCGCATGCGCGGGCCGTTACGCCCCTCAGCCGCCCCGCGGACTGAACCAGCGGGGCGGTGGAGGAACAAAGAGTGCGCGGGGTTCGGACCCGCTACCCGCGATCGGTGGGCACCGATCGCGGGCCCATACCACCCTTGGCACGGCCGTGCCAATCGGTGCCATGGTTCCCCAGAACGGCTCTTTGCGGCCGTTTACACGAACGGTGAGAGCAGGTGTGTTGCCGTTCGTGAAAACGGCCGTAAAGGCCTGGGAACTCGGCCCATCGGCTAGGGGAGAATCGCTGCTCACCGTAAAAAACGGCGAGCAGCGATTCGTGTTGTGGGGCGGCCGTGGGGGGGGGCGGCCGTGGGGGGGGGAGAATAGCAGGAGGTCGGGAAAAATGTCGGGAAGGCCATCCCGCTATTCTCCGACCCGTCGTGGGGGGGCGGAGAATTATGCCCTAGGTTCATAGAATTTACAGTGCAGAAGGAGGCCATTCGGCCCATTGAGTCTGCACCGGCTCTTGGAAAGAGCACCCGACCCAAGCCCACACCTCCACCCTATCCCCATAACCCAGTAACCCCACTCAACACTCAGGGCAATTATGAACACTAAGGGCAATTCATCATGGCCAATCCACCCTAACCTGCACATCTTTGGACTGTGGGAGGAAACCAGAGCACCCGGAGGAAACCCACGCAAACACGGGGAGAACGCGCAGACTCCGCACAGACAGTGACCCAGCGGGTAATCGAACCTGGGACCCTGGAGCTGTGAAGCAATTGTGCTGACCACCATGCTACTGTGCTGCCCATTGGCCAGGCGAAATTGCCCGTAGTGTCCAAAGGTTAGGTGGGTTTATGGCGTAGGGTAGTGGTCTATTTAGGGTGGATTTTCAGAGGGTCGGTGTAGTCTCGATGGGCCGAGTGGCCTCCTTCTACACTGTCGGCATTTTCTGTTTCTTGCCCTCCAGGAGAGGGGTGAGTAGTGATTTGGTGAATTTGAGAAGTTGCTGGACCGTGTCCTGAGGTTGACCAGCACGACTGGACATAGGAAGATGTTGGCTTATTGCATCCATTATTCAGATCTTCTCTCCTGCAGTTTGTGTGATTGTCTTCAGGGCTGAGGGAAGCGTCAACACCAACCCGATCACAGCCCTTTCCGTCTATCCTCATTCACCCAGGGGATTCTGAGTCTGGTGTTGGCCAGGATGGGGGTGGGGGGGGGGGATGGACAACTGGAATGATGTACCGACATTCCAGCAACTCCGGGATGAGAGCTTCAATGTGTATTTTTATTCTCCTTCGAGGTCGTTCTGCTCCTTTTGGAGACTCCGTCCCCTTTCAATTTGACACTTTGAAACTATTCCTTGTTTGGTTCAAGTCCCAGAATCCTCGTTGTGCTGTTTGGTTGCCCTCTTCAAGAAGGCCACATCAGTGGCTGGTGTCCCCACCCGTTCACACTTGACCGAACAATCATTCACGTGAGTCATTGGAACATTCCAGATAAAGGACCTGAGAACAATGGAAAAGGGTTAACCATGTTCTCTGATAATCACTCAGACAGCAAGGGAAGATTAGGAGGCACATGGCATTCAGCCAGGTCCTTTATGTTGCCTCCTTTGCCAAGGTGTATCCGACAACGTGGCACATTGTGACTGCCGCCTGGCACAGTGGGAAGAGGGGGGGGAAATGTGGAGCGAGTCTGAGAGGAACAGGTGAGTTTGGGATTTTGATTGGTTGATGATGATGGATTTCTGAGATTGGCTATTTGTGGAAGAGGAGGAGCAGGAATGGCAGCGATTGAGCTCGACGGACCTTTTTCTGCTTTCATCCAGTAATTCCCCAATGGAAAGGAGAACTGGAACTTCCTGAAGTGAATCTCAGTCCCGGACAGCTTGAGGGTCACCAGGGATAATGGAAATACTCAGCAGGTGGGGCAGCATCCAGGAAGAGGGGCGTAAGGTTGATGGCCGGGATTCTCCTTTGCCGGTCGGCGATATCGTGATCGGAAACCGGGCGGAGAATCCACTCCGATTCCCAAATCCGGGCCGGCGGTGGTTAGCCATGCTCCGTCCCCTTGGGAACGGCATGATCACGCTGAGCTCCGTCGCAACGCCATTGGCGCGTCATCGACCAGCCGTCCCGCAATGCTCCCCCCCTCCCTCCCCGATGGGCTGAGTTCCCAACTTGGTGGGACAAGTGTGATCTCAGCGGTCAGGAACCCGGGACTGGCGTCTGCGGGCTGGGTCCAGCGCCGTCACTCTCGGCCGGGATCCGTGCCTCTGGCCGGGGCTGGGGCTTCTGTGAGGGCGGGGGGGGGGGGGGGGGGGGGGCAGGGGGATTGGTGGTGGGGGGGGGGTGGCCTGTGGAGCCACGGATGGCGGGTCGGGTCCGCGCATGGCCCATGAGCGGCAAGGGACCCAGCCGTTCTCCGGCTGTTTTCCGGCACGGAAGCCGGGAGTTTCACCGTGCTACACCCTCACCGGTCCCAGAATTGGGACGGCTCTGATTGTTGGGTCGTAAATCACCCAGGAATTCTCCGTTTGAGTCGCCATGGAAACGGAGATTCCAGCCTGTGACTTCCAGTTGACTACGAATTCTTCAAAGCCAAATGGAGGTAGAAATCTGTTTTACAATATCCCGTCCGAGATCTATGGGATGGGAATGTGTGTGTTCCCCATGTTCCTTACAGTGCACAAGGTTCCCCTGCTGGGGGTGGGAATCTCATTAATCAGTGTTTAATGTTCGGTCAGTAAAGGCAGCGATCGGGATAGAACCCCGGGCAGCGGACATATCCTTCATCTCAATAAACTTTGTTTCTGATTTCGCTCGTTGCCGACTCCCAGAGTCCTTATTCAAAGTTTTCGGAATGGGAGAGGGAGACGTAAAAGGACCCTAACCCTAACCCTACCCTGAACACCATGGGCTCTTAACTATTTAACAGTCTCCTATGCTGCACCTTGTCAAAGGCCGATTTGAAATCTAAATAGATCACGTCCACTGGTTCTCCTTTGTCTAACTTCTTTGTTACCTCCTTAAAGAACTCTAACAGATTTGTCAGACACGACCTCCCTTTGACAAAGCCGTGCTGACTCAGTCCTATTTTACCATGCACTTCCAAGTGCTTTGCGATCTCATCTTTAATAACAGACTCTAAAATCTTACCAATGGCCGAAGTCAGGCCTATAATTTCCCATATTCTGCCTCCCTCCCTTCTTAAACAACAATGTTACATTAGCCACTTTCCAGTCCTCTGGGACCCTTCCTGCCTCCAGTGATTCCTGAAAGATCATCACCAATGCCTCCACAATCTCCTCAGCTATCTCCTTCAGAACCCTGGGGTGTAGTCCATCTGGTCCAGGTGATTTATCCACCTTCAGACCTTTCAGTTTCCCCAGTACCTTCTCTTTAGTAATGGTCACTGCACTCACCTCTGCCCCCTGCTTCTCCTGGAGCTCTGGCATCCCACTGGTATCTTCCACAGTGAAGACTGATTCAAAGTAACTACTCAGTTCCTCTGCCATTTCTTTGTTTCCTATTATTACTTATCCAGCCACATTTTCCAGTGGTCCAAAGTCTATTTTTGCCTCTTTCTTACCTTTTATATGTTGAAAGGAACTTTTCCTATCTTCCTTTATATTACTAGCTCGCTTGCACTCGTACTTCATCTTCTCCCCCCTTATTGCTGTTTTAGTTGTGCTCTGCTCGCTTTTAAAGGCTTCCCAATCTTCTGGCTTCCCACTAATCCTCGCCACTTTGTATACTTTTTCTTTTGCTTTTATGCTGACCTTGACTTCCCTCGTCAGCCATGGACGCCTTGTCCTCCCCTTAGCCTGTTTCCTCCTCCTTGGGATGAATTTCTGTTGGGCCTCCCTAATAACCCCCAGAAACTCCTGCCATTGCTGTTCCACTGTCTTCCCTGCTCGGCTCCTTCTCCAATCAACTCTGGCCAGCTCCTCCCTCATGTCTTTGTAGTTCCCCTTATTTAATTGTAATACTGTTACATCTGATTGCAGCTTCTCTCTCTCAAACTGCAGGGTAAATTCGATCATATTGTGGTCACTGCTCCCTAGGGGTTCCTTCACCTTAAGTTCCCTAATCAAGCCTGCCTCATTACACATCACCAAATCCAGAATTGCCTGTTCCCTAGTCGGCTCTGGCACAAGCTGCTCCAAAAAAACATCTGTTAGACGTTCCTCAAATTCCTTTTCTTGGGATCCACTACCAACCTGATTTTCCCAGTCCACCTGCATATTGAAGTCCCCCATGATTATTGTGATGTTGCCTTTTTTATCTGCCTTTTCTATCTCCTGATTTATTCTCTGCTCCACCTCCTGATGACTGCTAGGGGGCCTGTACATAACTCCCATCAGGGTCTTTACGATTCCGCAACTCTACCCACAGAGATTCTGTGCCTTCTCATCCTATGTCGCTCCTTGCTATCGATTTAACTGCATTCCTCACTAACAATTCAACACCGCCCCCATTGACCATCTGCCTGTCCTTTCGATAGGACACATATCCTTAAATATTCAGATCCCAGCCCTGATCTCTGTCTCTGTGATGTCCACAACATCGTACCGGCCACTTTCAATGTGCGCAACAAGCTCATTCACCTTGTTCCGTATACTGCGCGTATTAATGTACAACACCCTCAGTCGTGCATTGACCACCTCCCTTCTCACACTTGTTACCGTTTCTGCTCGCCCTGAGGGCGAAGTTGTTCTCTTATTTTTGTTCTCTATTTTCCCTTCAGTTACGAGACATTTTAAGCCAAACATTTTCAAAGTCGGGGTCGCGGGCACGTGTCGGGAGGGTGGCGGAGCCGTCCGTCTCGGCACTCCCGACTGCGCGAATCCGCACTCCGCAGCTGATTTTAACAATGTCGGCTGTGAGCGGCCTTCAAAAAGGCCGTGACCTTGGTAAAAAAAATTGCCCGCAAATTTGCGCAATCGGAGACGCAGAAGAATTTTTTAAAAATTCTACGTAATCTTACTGCCTGAAGGCAGGCAGAGTGCAGGTCACGCCCCCGGCGAACGTCGACATCACGTACTTTGGGCGCGATTGTGAATCCTCCATTTAGTCAGCAGCCAACAAGGTAAGAGAAAATGGTGGGTCGCGAAGGTCGGCCGGCGTGGGTCGCGAAGGTCAGGCGGCATGGGACGCCAAGTTCGGCCATCGTGGGTCGCGAAGGTCAGGCGGCGCGGGACGCCAAGGTCGGCCGGCGTGGGTCGCGAAGGTCAGGCGGCGTGGGTCACGAAGGTCAGGCGGCGTGGGTCGCAAAGTTCAGGCAGCGTGGGTCACGAAGGTCAAGCGGCGTGGGTCGCGAAGGTCAGGCAGCGTGGGTTTGATGGGGGCAGAGTAGAGGAAGCTTTACTCTGTATCTAACCCCGTGCTGTACCTGTCCTGGGAGTGTTTGATGGGGACAGTGTAGAGGGAGCTTTACTCTGTATCTAACCCCGTGCTGTACCTGTCCTGGGAGTGTTTGATGGGGACAGTGTAGAGGGAGCTTTACTCTGTATCTAACCCTGTGCTGTACCTGTCCTGGGAGTGTTTGATGGGGACAGTGTAGAGGGAGCTTTACTCTGTATCTACCCCGTGCTGTACCTGTCCTGGGAGTGTTTGAAGGGACAGTGTAGAGGGAGTGTTACTCTGTATCTAACCACGTGCTGTACCTGTCCTGGGAGTGTTTGATGGGGACTGTGGAGAGGGAGCTTTACTCTGTATCTAACCCCGTGCTGTACCTGTCCTGGGAGTGGTTGATGGGGATAGTGTAGAGGGAGCTTTACTCTGTATCTAACCCCGTGCTGTACCTGTCCTGGGAGTGTTTGATGGGGGCAGTGTAGAGGGAGCTTTACTCTGTATCTAACCCTGTGCTGTACCTGTCCTGGGAGTGTTTGATGGGGGCAGTGTAGAGGGAGCTTTACTCTGTATCTAACCCCGTGCTGTACCTGTCCTGGGAGTGTTTGATGGGGACAGTGTAGAGGAAGCTTTACTCTGTATCTAACCCCGTGCTGTACCTGTCCTGGGAGTGTTTGATGGGGACAGCGTAGAGGGAGCTTTACTCTGTATCTAACCCCGTGCTGGACCTGTCCTGGGAGTGTTTGATGGGGATAGTGTAGAGGAAGCTTTACTCTGTATCTAACCCCGTGCTGTACCTGTCCTGGGAGTGTTTGATGGGGACAGTGTAGAGGGAGCTTTACTCTGTATCTAACCCTGTGCTGTACCTGTCCTGGGAGTGTTTGATGGGGGCAGTGTAGAGGGAGCTTTACTCTGTAACTAACCCCGTGCTGTATCTGTCCTGGGAGTGTTTGATGGGGACAGTGTAGAGGGAGCTTTACTCTGTATCTACCCCGTGCTGTACCTGTCCTGGGAGTGTTTGAAGGGACAGTGTAGAGGGAGTGTTACTCTGTATCTAACCCCGTGCTGTACCTGTCCTGGGACTGTTGATGGGGACTGTGGAGAGGGAGCTTTACTCTGTATCTAACCCCGTGCTGTACCTGTCCTGGGAGTGTTTGATGGGGACAGCGTAGAGGGAGCTTTACTCTGTATCTAACCCCGTGCTGGACCTGTCCTGGGAGTGTTTGATGGGGACAGTGTAGAGGGAGCTTTACTTTGTATCTAACCCCGTGCTGTACCTGTCCTGGGAGTGTTTGATGGGGGCAGTGTAGAGGGAGCTTTACTCTGTATCTAACCCCGTGCTGTACCTGTCCTGGGAGTGTTTGATGGGGACAGTGTAGAGGGAGCTTTACTCTGTATCTAACCCCGTACTGTACCTGTCCTGGGAGTGTTTGATGGGGGCAGTGTAGAGGGAGCTTTACTCTGTATCTAACCCCGTGCTGTATCTGTCCTGGGAGTGTTTGATGGGGGCAGTGTAGAGGGAGCTTTACTCTGTATCTACCCCGTGCTGTACCTGTCCTGGGAGTGTTTGAAGGGACAGTGTAGAGGGAGTGTTACTCTGTATCTAACCCCGTGCTGTACCTGTCCTGGGAGTGTTTGATGGGGACTGTGGAGAGGAAGCTTTACTCTGTATCTAACCCCGTGCTGTACCTGTCCTGGGAGAGTTTGATGGGGGGCAGTGAAGAGGGAGCTTTACTCTGTATCTAACCCCGTGCTGGACCTGTCCTGGGAGTGTTTGATGAGGACAGTGTAGAGGGAGCTTTACTCTGTATCTAACCCCGTTCTGTATCTGTCCTGGGAGTGTTTGATGGGGACAGTGTAGAGGGAACTTTACTCTGTATCTAACCCCGTGCTGTACCTGTCCTGGGAGTGTTTGATGGGGACAGTGTAGAGGGAGCTTTACTATGTATCTAACCCCGTGCTGTACCTGTCCTGGGAGTGTTTGATGGGGGACAGTGTAGAGGGAGCTTTACTCTGTATCTAACCCCGTGCTGTCCCTACCCTGGGAGTGTTTGATGGGGACAGTGTAGACAGAGGGAGTCGTATTCTGCATTTCCCCCATATCAACTTTCCAGAAATACTTTGAATATTGCGTACCAGGCTCCACATCGACTGTTAGAATCCGCAGCCCTGACTGTTTGGCAGTTGCGCATGTCACTCCCAGCTGAATAGGTTCGACGGGAGGGGGGATCTGGGTGGTCAGGGACAGGGCAGGGTGGAGCCCTGGCTCTGACCCTGGTACTCAGGCACCTTGGCACTGCCCGGCTGGCACATTAACACCACCAACCTGGCACTGCTGAGGTGCCAGCGTGGCACTGACAGGGTGCCAGGGCACCTGGGTGGCACTGCCAAGGGTCCAGGCCTGAGGGGAGCAATGGTCAAGAGAAGGAGGATGGAGGGGGGGGGGGGATGTGGAGGGTGGGGGTTGACGAACGGGCATTTGTGGCCTCCAGGATATTGGGGCAAGATGAGAAGGCGGGTCCTCAGTGACTCCACGGACTGGTGTCCTCATGGCAACGCGAGGGACAGGGGTAATGCCCATGTGTGTGTGTGTGGGGGGGGGGGGGGGTGACACTGCCCGTGGGTGGGGGTTGTGCGGACCCTCAAGCTCACTCAGAGATCGGGCCCACCCTTCCAAAATGGCGGCCCGCTCTCTGAGGAGTCGACCTGACCCGTGAGCTCAGCTGCTCAACCTGAAAATAATCTCCCCTCGTCTCCTTTGCTTCAAGTGACCAACACCAGCTTCTCCAACCTAATCTTGAAGCTAAAACCCTTCCTCTGTGCAGCCATCCGAACAAATCTCCTCGGCAACCTCTCAATGACCTGAGCATTTTACTCAAGTATGGTGACCAGAACCGGACACAATACTGCAGTTGGAACCTGACCAGAGTTTTAGAAAGATTCAGTGTAACTTTGCTGCTTTTTTCCCCTCAATGTTCCTATTTATGAAATAAAAGATCCCATTTGCTTTTTTAAAGACTCACTCAAGCGGCCCTGCCTCTTCAAAGATCGAAGCACATTCCTCCATCTCAGCACATTCTTCAGGAATGTTGTTTGGTCCATATTGCCTCTCCCTTCTGCCACAATGCGCCACCTCCTGCTTCTTGGCATTAATTCCCGTCTGCTACCAGCCTGCCTATTCGACTCGCCTTTCATGCTGCAGTCGATTGTATCGTGCTCACGCTTGGCCGCATTTCCAAGTTTGCAAAGCCTTTTAAAGTAGTGACAACAGGGCGAGATTATTCCCCATTTTAACCTTTCAACTTTCACATTGAAGAACATAAAATGAAATGAAAATCGCTTATTGTTACAAGTATGGGAACTTGCTGTATCGGTCAATGTTTTGAAGGCATATTCCTGAATATCACCTTTGTGTCTGATCACAGTTAATATCGGTTTGTGGCTGCCAACAATATTCAAGAATTATGATTGCAGAAGATGAATATGTGTGTGATGATGATCAAAGGAATTGAAAAAAGAAATCTGACACATCACTTGTCGTTCTTGAATCTTTTATTAAGCTAGCAAGGTGCAAGTACATTGTTTATCATTGGAATCCAATCCCACTCTCCCAAACCCAACTGACACACTTGGAATTCAACTCAACTCAACCCAGGGAAAAGCAGCTGATCTAATGGGTTCATCTCCAGCACCCAACTGAGTCCAGCTCAAACCATGGAGCAAGCCAACTTTTACTGAGAAGGAAAATCATCAAGACCACAGCTCCAAGTTGTTTTCCTTGTTCAAAACTCATAAGAAGACAACTTTGGATTTTGAAACAGGTCTTGATGAACTCTTAATCAATGTGCTTGACATCCAGTTTTCGATCTGCGCAGTGGAATCGAAGAAGAAAGTGGTTTCTGATTTTGATTAAGATTTCACCGTTACGTTCCCCGGGAGTTCCCCTCAGTTTCAGATTTGAATTGAAAGTTTGTTCAACTTCCTGTCCCACAAAGATAATAATTACATTCAGTTGACATCAGTACCACCCTTCATTCTGCAAAGATGTTTCATTTGAAAGGTCAGAACCAGTCATTCCAAGATTACTCCAAAATGCCTCAGGGGAGATGCAACTTTAATTGGACTCGGGAATTATGGTTGGAAGAGATCACGTCAATTTTTAACTAAAATATTTTAAAACTAATCCATGAATCAAGGAGGACAAATCTTCAGTTAAGGACGTTACTTGACGAATAAACATTCATTCTCCAAGGATCTCCAGTCAGAGACCAAGAAGGCCTTTATCCCAACAGGTTGTACCATTTCTGGTTTTTGTGATGGTCACCAACAAAGAGGTTGGTCCGGGGTGGTGGGTTGCGGTGTTACTGGAGCATCAGTTGTCCTCCGTACTCCTGATCCAATGGTGAAGGGATGTCCCTTCTTGAGCAGCTACTGATTTAACGCGAAGCAGATTATGAGCAGCAATAACAATTTCATCCATTAGGGATCCAATCCAGAACGTGCTTCCTAGAAATCGAGACAGACATATTAATGAACATCATTGTTCAACGTCAACTTCATCAACTGAGAATCAAGAGCCCAGGTGGATATGAGGCAAATGGAGTTGGTTGTGAATAACTATGAAGCAGGAAAATAACAAAAACATGATTGTAATTAAAACTATCACTTCAGAATGGCGTGGAATAAGGATATTAAGTAGACTGACCGTCAATATTCATTAGGAAAAGGGTAAAGTCGCCACAGCCCCAGATGACCATGGGCTGCTTTCCCCTTAGAGGAGGGGAGCTGATTGGTGGGGATTTAACCCGAGGTCACTCCTCAGGCGAGGGGCAAGGTTGAGAAGGTGGGGCCATCATGAATAACCTCATTGCAATCCTACTGACTCCCACAGCTCCCTCGATTACAGACCTTCACCCTGCCTACGATCTCATTCTCCCAAATTCTTCGCCTCCGTCACATCGTTTCTGATGTTGCCCCTTTTTAAAAAGGCATTTCTGATCTGTTGGCTTTTTCTGGAACCGTGGCTTTACCCCTGTCCCTGTGCTTGAAAGAACACTTAACCGGGCTCGACTGTTTTCCCATACCTCCACCTTCACTTTTCCCCCCTCCCTCCCAGGACCATGATAGGGTCGTCGCTCTCCTCACTTTCCACCCCACCAGCCTCCACATTCACTGGGTCATCCTCCACCATTTCTGCCACTTCCTGCATGACGCCACCATGAAACGCACGCCCCCCCTCACTCCCCTGTTAGCATTCCGCAGAGACCGCTCCCTCCGAGACACTCCCATCCTACATCATCATCATTCCCACTCCTCATCCCCCGGCACCTTCAGTTCCAGCAACATTCGACTTGCCCTTCAATTTGGTCTGCTGTACTCGTCGCTCCCAATGCAGTCTTCTGTACGTTGGAGAGGCCAAATGCGGACTGGGCGACTGCTTTGCGGAACACCTCCGCTCAGCTCGCAAGCGTGACCCCAACCTTCCTGCCGCTTGCCATTTCAACTCACCATCTTGCTCCCAGGCCTACTCCCATCCGGAGGAAACCCACGCAGACACAGGGAGAAAGTGCAAACTCCACACGGACAGTCACCCGGGGCAGGATTGAACCCAGGACCCTGCAGCTGTGAGGCAGCAGTGCTAATCACTGTGCCACCACGCCGCCCCCTTGTTCACCCACGTTATCAATGCACCTTCCATAGCCATCCAGTCCTGATGTGGGACTTGGACCCAGAAGTTGAGGCCCAGAAATAGAATCATTGCCCATTGCACCACAAGACCCCACTTACACCAGTGACTCTATTTCACCAAGTATTGAATTGGTTGTAAAGTGCTTCAAGACATCCAATGGGAATTTAAAGAACTATATAAATGCAAGTCTCATTTTTCAACCCCGAACAGAATAACGGAGTCATGTTTTAATATAAACTCTTAAAAGATCCATTTACCAGAAGGATGACTTATGAGGAACCATCAGAGTGACATCAGCGACATTGTCCATGGTAGCAGTGACAACCTGGGGAGCAATCGGCGTCACAGCTGCAGCCTGGGAAGGATATGCAAGGTGAATTTAGTTCAATTATTTAAACCAGCTTTTTCCAATGCTTTTATCACCAGGAATGAGGTTCAGGAGTTCTATGAATGTTCAGAAACCAGAGAAATGCCACCTAACCTCCCTGTGGGAGACCCTTCAGCACACGGATTACAATCGTTCAAGAAAGTCGTCCACCACCATCTTCGTAAAGGATGCTGGGAATAGACAAAACACGCCAGCGATGCCCATCGGCAGTGTGTGGGTCCATTCACCAATTTCTGGGGCATCTTACTCAAGCGAAGACAACGAACAAAAACCCTCACATATACAGTGGGTCCAGAGTTTTCATAACCGTACAGTTGCAGCAAATCGAAGGCCCTGTATCCAGGAGGAACTTTGTGGTTTTGAAATTCTAACACCAGTTGGGGGGGGGGGAGAACAGCAACGATAAAGATTCTTGGACGTTGAGTGTTCAAAAAGATTCATAGAAAAGATGTTCAAAAGTTAATGAGGAAGAATGAGGCTTCGGGATAATAAGAGAGAAAACCCTACGACACTGGAGCCTGTTACAAAATGTTCCTAATCTCCCTTCACTTTCTATTTGGCTCATTGGTCTCCAGAAATTGATGCATCAGAACTCAGAATAAATCGATTATCTGGGGAATTATTAGTCTAACCGCCGTTGTTGGCAAACTCCTAAAATTTGAATTCAGTTCATTAAATCAATCTGGAATACTAAGCTGATCGCAATAAAGGTGACCATGTAACTATTGGATCATGTGGAAAACTAAAGTGATTCACGAATCGCTCCTCAGGCAAGGCAATCTGCCACCCTTACCCGGTCTGACCGACATGGGACTCCAGACCCACAGGAGTGTGGATGCCCTCTGAAATGGGCAAGTTAGTCACTCACTTACATTCCAGTAGCTGTGGGTGGATAGAATAAAAGTCCTGACAGCGAAAAGATATCCTGGTGTCTGGTAGAACAGGAAATGAAGTAGTCTGGACAGGAAGTTGTTCAATGGCCAGGAAACAAAGCACTATGGGAAGTACCGATTACTTAGTAAATTTTAAACTCCCAGACACTAAAATGATGTTTTGGCAGGTGTGTGGATTTATATCTCTGCTTAGCTGCAATATCTCTTCAAAGTGACCAAAACAATTAATACCACTGAGTGGAGAAATCTCCATTGAATCCCAATCAATGTTTTGGAACAAAAGATTTGTATAAAGTCAGAAAGTTGAACCTTTTTGTACATTTCAAATTGCTCCAAATGCAACATTTCTTTCTTGGCAAGGATACCGGGGGGTTTTAAAATTGAAGCTTTTCATCAATCGTAGAATCCCTCCAGTGCAGAAGGTACATCGAGTCTGCATCGACCCCCTGAGGGAACACCCGACCTAGACCAACTCCTCCACCCTATCCCCATTACCCCCCACCTAACCTGTACATCCCTGAACACTCAGGGGGATATTTATATCATGGCCAATCCACCTCACCTTCACCTCTTTGGACTGTGGGAGGAAACCGGAGCACCCGGAGGAAACCCACGCACACACGAGGAGAAAGTGCAAACTCCACACAGACAGTGACCCAAGGCCGGAATTGAACCCAGGTCGCTGTGAGGCAGCAGTGCCAACCACTGTGCCACCAACAATGATCGATGGAACATTACTGGACGGCAGGTTGTGGTTAAGCTGCGTGACATTACTCTGGCTGTTGTGAATTGAAAATATGGGATCACGTCCAGCGGGTAACTGCAAGTATTTTACACAGATCACTGAATCGAATCATCACAGACAATGGTATTGGCATTTTGCCCATTTCACTCAGTGCCGTTATTAGTGGCTGATACAAAGGTACTTCCGTCGGTCTTTCACTGTTTTCATCATTTGATTACAGCTGATTATCACCCGATATTCGTGGCATTATGCAGCAAGAGGGGAAAGTTTGGCATTTCTTTATTCTTTCACGGGATGTGAGTATCAATGATTATCCTTGAACTGAGAGTCTTGCTCAGTCACTATAGAATCAACCTCATTGCTGAGGGTCTGCAGTCAGCCAGACAAGGGAAGGATGTCAGATTCCCTTCCTGAAAGGGAATTAGCGATCCAGCAATTATAGTTTCAAAATCGCCATGACTGAGACTAGCGATATAATGTAAGGATTATTAATTGAATTTAAATTCCACCAGCTACAGCAGCGGGATTTGAACCTGTGTCCCCAAGCATTAGCCTGCGGCCTCTGGATCACTTGTCCAGTTGACATTACCCCTGTGCTACCATCTCCTACTAAACATCTCAGGCATGAGCTGCTCGCCCCATCAATAGTTTGTTGTAACATGGAGGTAGATATGAGTGAAAGGGCGGCGGTGTGGGGAATGGATCCGTCTTTCACTCCCATCGACAGTTTTGTTCCTCACTCTCTCTGGTCTTATTCGTGGGGGTGCAACAGATCTCGAAAAATAAAGACAATACTTGCCATAATTTCCATATCCTGTGGAACAAACAGATTGGTGTCAACACCGTCTGCAGAAAATGACTTGGAAATCCACATTTTCTGTCCAAACAGTTCAGCAATTGTCACTTTCAGCACGGTGCAGGTTTCCGTCTTTCCAAAACTAAAGGAGCAATCCTGTTTTATTTCATTTTTTAAAAATCTCTTCTCCCTTTTCCGATCACTATCAAATTATTTCACATCAAGGCAATATTTATCTCCATGACAAATTCTAGCTTAGCATTAATTTTCAAAAACGAAACACATTTTACCCTTCAGCCCCGCTTCATTTCAATTCATTTAAGTTAATTTTGGTTCTATTTTTTCATAAGATCACTCGGGGACAGATAATGTATGAGCGATCTATTGAGCTATCTAATATATAAGCAGATGACACAAAGATATACAGAGGGACAGATAGTATTGAGGAAGCAGGGGGGCTGCATGAGGATTTGGACAGGCTAGGAGAGTGGGCAATGAAGTGGCAGATGGAATACAATGTGGAAAGTGTGAGGTTAGGCACTTTGGAAGGAAGAATGGAGGCATAGACTATTTTCTAAATGGGGAAAAGCTTTGGAAAGCAGAAGCACAAAGGGACTTGGGAGTCCTTGTTCAAGATTGTCTTAAGGTTAATGTGCCGGTTCAATCGGCAGCGAGGAAGGCAAATGCAATTTTAACATTCATGTCGAGAGGGCTAGAATACAAGATCATGGATCTGCTTCTGAGGCTGTATGAGGCTCTGGTCCAACCCCATTTGGAGTATTGTGAGCAGTTTTGGACCCCATATCTAAGGAAGGATGTGCTGACTTTGGAAAGGGTCCAGAGGAGGTTCATAAGAATGATCCCTGGAATGAAGGGCTTGTCGTATGAGGAACGGTCAAAGACTCAGGGTCCGTACTCGTTGGCGTTCAGAAGGATGAGGGGGGATCTTATTGAAACTTACAGAATACTGTGATGCCTGGATAGAGTGGATGTAGAGAAGATGTTTCCACGAGTAGGAAAAACTAGAACCAGAGGACACAATCTCAGACTAAAGGGACAATCCTTTGAAAGATAAATGAGGATGGATTTCTTCAGCCAGAGGGTGGTGAATCTGCCGAACCTTTGCCGCAGAAGGCTGTGGAGTCCAAATCAGAGTGTCTTTAAGACAGAGATAGATAGGTTGTTGATTAATAAGGGGATCAGGGGTTATGGGGAGAAGGCAGGAGAATGGAGATCAGACAAATGTCAGCCATGATCGAATGGCGGAGCTGACTCGATGGGCCGAGTGACCGAATTCTGCTCCTATGTCTTATAGTCTTATCTGACATTCCTTTGTCAGGTAGTCAATGAAGCTTTCATGCACTTAAATATAACGAAAATTGTTTGGGGTGCAGAATTTATTTCAACCTTGCTAAGTTCTTCAGTTGAATCAATTTTCATTACGGTCTGGTTAATGATCACATTTCCGATAGGACTGATTTTAAGAGCTCAGAAAGCCTCCAATAGGACAGAATTATATATTCACATTATAACCCGATGGTAATCTGTCCAACAGCTATTTGAAATATTCGGCTTATTTTGAGCATTGCCTTTATTAATGAGCATACGCTGGTTGGGGTGGTAGATGCCATGGGTGATGTGTTGGGCAGGCTGGTTAGATGTGGACTGCACTTGATGCAGTGTCGCGAGAGACAGACCTCCAACACTTGATAAGATGCAACACGATTTTATTTAACGTCTTAACTATTATACATGTTCAACTGTGGGTTGACACTGTGCTGACTTGACTGGAGACCTAGTACTACCCTGACCAGACTTACGAGCTGCCGCATGGTGTTTGCACTGGCTATGCTCACGAGCTCTGACTGTCTCAGAGGCTGGGTCCAGAGAGAGCAGGAAAACTGGTGCCCTCTGGCTTTATAGTGGTTGTGTCCTGTCTGGTGATTGGCTGCTCTGTGCTGTGTGCTTCCTGGTCATCCTGTGTGTCAATCACTGCCTGTCTACACTCCATTATATACAGAGATGTATATTATGTCAATGGGTTTAACCACTGTCAACTGCTTTGACAAAGAGTCATCGGTTCGAAACGTTCGCTCTTTTCTCTCCCTACAGATGCTGCCAGACTTGCTGAGATTTTCCAGCATCTTCCCCTTCGGTTTAACCACTGTTGTTGCCTTCAAATACTCTCCCTGCCCTCCGAGCATTATTGGAATCACCAAGTGAGAGCCTGGTGGCTGGCTTCGCCTGGACAGGATCTGAACATAGAACATAGAACAGTACAGCACAGAACAGGCTCTTCGGCCCTCGATGTTGTGCCGAGCAATGATCACCCTACACAAACCCACGTATCCACCCTATACCCGTAACCCAACACCCCCACCCCACCCCACCCCACCCTTAACCTTACTTTTTTAGGACACTACGGGCAATTTAGCATGGCCAATCCACCTAACCCGCACATCTTTGGACGGTGGGAGGAAACCGGAGCACCCGGAGGAAACCCACGCACACACGGGGAAGACGTGCAGACTCCGCATCGACAGTGACCCAGCCGGGAATCGAACCGCGGACCCTGGAGCTGTAAAGCATTTATGCTAACCACCATGCTACCGTGCTGCCCACGGCAGCATATGAAATTTGCTGTTATCATATTACATTGGGTCAGCTGAACATTTTGTCAATTAGAAATGTCAGTCTTGCTCTACCTTCTCATCACAAAAACATATATTTATTCCTTGACCTGCATTGACCCCGTGAATACTTTGTAACGAGGGAACAGACGTCAATGTGCAGCGTAATTGGTGAGAGACGGGGTTTGTGATTGGCCGCCATCAACATCTTTTATTATTCAGCGCCTGTGACCTTATTCCGTGTTGAAAATCAGATCAGTAAAATTAAAATCATTACCTTTGTTGTAGTAACTGTTTCCTGCGGAAAGCAAAGAATAGATTGGTGTTAACAGTTTCTGGAGAGAGTGTTTTAGAAATCTACATTTTGAAAGCAATTAGATTCCCAATTGGAACATTCAACAACGCAAGCATTATCAGGTTGGTGTGGTTCTTTCAAACATTAAATGAAAATTTCCATTCAAATGATTTTATTTTCATGGTTATTCCTATCTCCTTCCTTTGTAGGCAAATATCTAACTGTCTTGCATCAATGTAGAGAATAAAAGGCAAATTTTTCTCCTTCATAGTTTATGTATTTACCTAGGTTTTGAACTAAAGTTTACCATTCACACCCAAATTTCAACTTGCTTAAGTTATTTATGGCTCTAATTTATACTTGAATTATTTGGGGACAATCCTGCATGAGTTGTGTAAGTTGCTTTCTTCTCTCTGTTATTTAATGCCGTTTTTAAAGATTTCATCATTTAAAATAAGTCAGAACTGTACGTCAGCAGTGCAGCAACATGTATAAAACAACAAAAATACTGCAGATGATGGAATCCAAAACAAGAAACAGGTTTCTCTCCTGATAGATGGGACAGGCCTGCTGAGTTTTTTCAGCAATATTGTTAAATGTGCATTGTGGTCTGGTTAATGATCACATCTCAGAGCAGGACAGACTTGAGTGACCCAGAAGGATCCTGATTGGATAGGATTATAAGTTCATTTTGAAGCTGCTTCTTCACGAGTAGGTAAATTGGAAATAATTGGCACAGCTGATTGGCTAGAGCTATCTCACTTGACGTTAAACATTCAGCTGCTGGACAATTCCAGCCAATGGTATGAATGACTTGCCCCAATGTTGACCATTGCCTTCACTGCTGACTGTACGCAGGGGGGTTAACCATGGCTATTCTCACTGTTGCTATCTTTCAATACTGATAGTTCATTGCTGTGTAATCATAAGGGGAGAGGCCAACGACCAGATATTTCCGGACACGATCATAGGGTCAGCTAAACCTCTAGTCAGATACAAAATTTGGGCAATACTAATTTTTGCTGCTTTTTGGAAAAAAAATATATTTTGCTTGTCGAGTAATTTTGAAAACAGAAAATTTTCCTAATTAATACTTTGTAGTGAGGGATTAAATGTGAATGTACAGCGAGCGTAATGGTGCATTGAAGGGATTGCGTTTGGCTCTCATTAATATCGTTTCTGCTCGGAAACTGTCACTCTGAGGGGAGTGGAATGTATAAAATTAAAGATAACACTTTACTAGGATAATAGTTGTAATGTGTGGAACAAACAGATTGGAGTTAACATTGTTTGCAGAGAACAAATTGATATAGTACATTTACACAAAACCAGTTCAACAATCGTTACCTTGCACAATGTTTCACAAAGTGCGGTTCGCGACCCACAGGAGGGTGTCAGAAGGGTCACGGAGTGCAGTGTCTCAAAAATATAAACCGCAGGGATAAGAATAAAAAAGGACAGACTAGGAACAGAGAATGTCATTTGAAATTCAGGCAAGAAATGAGGGAAAGATCAGGTGTGAGGCTGATATAGTAATGATTGTTCAGGAGAGTTGAAGGTGGCACAGTAGCAGAGTGGTTAGCACTGTTGCTTTGCATCACCAGGGTCCCGGGTTCAAATCCCATTTGGGTCACTGAATGTGCGGAGACTGCACGTTCTCCCCGTGTCTGCGTGGGTATCCTCCGGCTGCTCCGGCTTCCTCCCACAATTCCCGAAAGACGTACTGTTAGATGAATTGGACGTTCTGAATTCTCCCTCTGTGCACCCAAACATGCGCCGGAATGTGGCGACAAGGGGATTTTCACTGTAGTTTCATTGCGGTGTTAATGTAAGCCTACTTGTGACAACAATAAAGATTATCTAATCTGCAGGTGGGAATGCGGACTACATCTTCTAATAACAGAAACATACACAATTCCTGACCAGTAATTTCAATAATAGCAAATATATGAGTACTGTGTAACAAGGGAGTAGATGTCAATGCGCTGGGTGATGGGGCCGGGATGGGATTTGTGATTGGCCGTCATCAACATCTTATATTGTTCAGTGTCTGTGTCCTTATTCCTTGTTGAGAACCTGATCAGTAAAAGTAAAGACATTACCATGGGAGTGGCTGCCGTATCCTGTGGAAAGAAGAGATTGCTGTTAACACGTTTTGACAGAATCTATTGGAAATCCACATGTTTAACACAATTAGTTCTACAACTGGAACAATAAATGGTGCAAGGATTATGGGTAGCATTTGCTCTTTCAAAAATTAAATTAAAATTACGAATCATAATCATTTTATTTTAGTTTATTAATTTTCCATCCGTTCATTGATGAAGATTTATCTTGCATCAATCCAGAGAGTAAAATATAAAATTTGCTCCTTCACAGTTTATTTGTTGAACATTGCCATTCACACTCACTTCATTTCAACATGCTTCAGTTATTTATGACTCCAATTTATACTCGGATTATTTGGGACTGATCCAGTATGAGTTGTGTGACATTCTCCTCTTTATTATCTAATGCAGGTTTTTGTTAACAATTTATTGTTCCAAATCGATCAGAACTGAATGACGATAGTGCAGTAATGTTTCTATATATTTGATCAATTAGCCTTGCGGTCTGGGTAATGGTCGTTGAGCAGGGCAGGACAGACTTGAGTAACTCAGAAAGCTCTGTATTGGATAGAATTATAATGTCACTCTGTTCCTAACTGTTGACCAACAGGCATGTTGGAAATATTTGACACAGCTGATTGGATAGAACTATCTCATTTGTTGTTAAAAACATCCAGCTCCTGGTCTGTCCCAGACAATAGTCTGAATGACTTGCCCCGATGTTGATCATTGCCTTCACTGCTGACTGTAAACAGTTTGGGGAGGTAAATGCCATTTACCATGGCTATTCTCACTGTTGCTGTTTTTCAATACTGTTCGTTCATTCCCTGCGTTACAGGAATCATAAAGGGAGAGGCCAAAGACCAGCAATTCCTGAGCAGGGTCGAAAGTTTGCTGTTATCTTTTTTTGATAGGTCAGCTGAACCTCTAATCAATCACACAATTTGGTAAATCTCATTTTCCGTTGCGTTTAGAACTATAGTATATTTTTACCTTGAGTAATTTCAGAACAGAAAATTAACTGAATACCGCATTCAGACGGAGAATCGCTCGTCAGCTCAAAATCGGGGGTGTTTCGGGCACCCCCCCCCTAGGTACCCTCTTGCCCCAGCCAACCCATCAATGAGATGGGCAAGCTCCAGCGCAACCAGTACCACCTGCCTGGCTGGGGTGAGAATGTGTGAGGCGTCGAGTGCTTATGTGCAGTTCCTGCTTGTCAGGCTCCCCAGTGCCGATCCCGACCCTGTCGTATCGCACATGGGCATGCATTGGAATTGCCCGAATTCCATGTGCTAGCCCAATTAATGTCCTACATTGCTCCAGGACCGGAGTCACTTTTGGTGCGGTACAATACTCGCGATTCACTCCCATCGACAGTTTTGTTCCTCACTCTCTCTGGTCTTATTCGTGGGGGTGCAACAGATCTCGGAAAATAAAGACAATACTTGCCATAATTTCCATATCCTGTGGAACAAACAGATTGGTGTCAACACCGTCTGCAGAAAATGACTTGGAAATCCACATTTTCTATCCAAGCAGTTCAGGAATTGGCACTTTTAGCACGGCGCTGATTTGGGTCTTTCCAAAACTAAAGGAGCAATCCTGTTTTATTTCAGTTTATTTCATCACTTCTCCCTTTTCCGATCAACATCGAATTACTTCGCATCAAGGCAATATTTATCTCCATGACAAATTCTGGCTTGGCATTAATTTTCACAAACAAAACACATTTTACCCTTCAGCCCCGCTTCATTTCAATTCATTTAAGTTAATTTTGGTTCTATTTTTTGATAAGATCACTCGGGGACAGATAATGTATGAGCGATCTATTGAGCTATCTAATATATAAGCTGATGACACAAAGATATGCAGAGGGACAGATAGTATTGAGGAAGCAGGGGGGCTGCAGAAGGATTTGGACAGGCTAGGAGAGTGGGCGACGAAGTGGCAGATGGATTACAATGTGGAAAGTGTGAGGTTAGGCACTTTGGAAGGAAGAATGGAGGCATAGACTATTTTCTAAATGGGGAAAGGCTTTGGAAAGCAGAAGCACAAAGGGACTTGGGAGTCCTTGTTCAAGATTGTCTTGAGGTTAATGTGCCGGTTCAATCGGCAGCGAGGAAGGCAAATGCAATTTTAACATTCATGTCGAGAGGGCTAGAATACAAGATCATGGATCTGCTTCTGAGGCTGTATGAGGCTCTGGTCCAACCCCATTTGGAGTATTGTGAGCAGTCTTGGACCCCATATCTAAGGAAGGATGTGCTGACTTTGGAAAGGGTCCAGAGGAGGTTCCTAAGAATGATCCCTGGAATGAAGGGCTTGTCGTATGAGGAGCGGTTAAAGACTCAGGGTCTGTACTCGTTGGCGTTCAGAAGGATGAGGGGGGATCTTATTCAAAGTTACAGGATACTGTGATGCCTGGATAGAGTGGACGTAGAGAAGATGTTTCCACTAGTAGGAAAAAATAGAACCAGAGGACACAATCTCAGACTAAAGGGACAATCCTTTAAAAATGAAATGAGGATGGATTTCTTCAGACAGAGGGTGGTGAATCTGCCGAACCTTTGCCGCAGAAGGCTGTGGAGTCCAAATCAGAGTGTCTTTAAGACAGAGATAGATAGGTTGTTGATTAATAAGGGGATCAGGGGTAATGGGGAGAAGGCAGGAGAATGGAGATCAGACAAATGTCAGCCATGATCGAATGGCGGAGCAGACTCGATGGGCCGAGTGACCGAATTCTGCTCCTATGTCTTATGGTCTTATCTGACATTCCTTTGTCAGGTATTCAATGAAGCTTTCATGCAATTAAATATAACGAAAATTGTTTGGGGTACAGAATTTATTTCAACCTTGCTAAGTTCTTCAGTTGAATCAATTTTCATTACGGTCTGGTTAATGATCACATTTCCGATAGGACTGATTTTAAGAGCTCAGAAAGCCTCCAATAGGACAGAATTATATATTCACATTATAACCCGATGGTAATCTGTCCAACAGCTATTTGAAATATTCAGCTTATTTTGAGCATTGCCTTTATTAATGAGCATACGCTGGTTGGGGCGGTAGATGCCATGGGTGATGTGTTGGGCAGGCTGGGTAGATGTGGACGGCACTTGATGCAGTGTCGCGAGAGACAGACCTCCAACACTTGATAAGATGCAACACGATTTTATTTAACGTCTTAACTATTATACATATTCAACTGTAGGTTGACACTGTGCTGACTTGACTGGAGACCTAGTACTAGCCTGACCAGACTTACGAGCTACCGCATGGTGTTTGCACTGGCTATGCTCACGAGCTCTGACTGTCTCAGAGGCTGGGTCCAGAGAGAGCGGGAAACCTGGTACCCTCTGGCTTTATAGTGGTTGTGTCCTGCCTGGTGATTGGCTGCTCTGTGCTGTGTGCTTACTGGTCATCCTGTGTGTCAATCACTGCCTGTCTACACTCCATTATATACAGAGATGTATATTATGTCAATGGGTTTAACCACTGTCAACTGCTTTGTCAAAGAGTCATCGGACTCGAAACGTTAGCTCTTTTCTCTCCCTACAGATGCTGCCAGACTTGCTGAGATTTTCCAGCATCTTCCCCTTTGGTTTAACCACTGTTGTTGCCTTCAGATACTCTCCCTGCCCTCCGAGCATTATTGGAATCACCAAGTGAGAGCCTGGTGGCTGGCTTCGCCTGGACAGGATCTGAAATTTGATCTTATCATATTTCATTGGGTCAGCTGAACATTTTGTCAATTAGAAATGTCAGTCCTGCTGTACCTTCTCGGAACAAAAACATATTTTTATTCCTTGACCTGCATTGACCCCGTGAATACTTTGTAACGAGGGAATAGACGTCAATGTGCAGGGTAATTGGTGAGAGACGGGGTTTGTGATTGGCCGCCATCAACATCTTTTATTATTCAGCGCCTGTGACCTTATTCCGTGTTGAAAATCAGATCAGTAAAATTAAAATCATTACCTTTGTTGTAGTAGCTGTTTCCTGCGGAAAGCAAAGAATAAATTGGTGTTAACAGTTTCTGGAGACAGTGTTTTGGAAATCTACATTTTGAAAGCAGTTAGATTCCCAATTGGAACATTCAACAACGCAAGCATTATCAGGTTGGTGTGGTTCTTTCAAACATTAAATGAAAATTTCCATTCAAATGATTTTATTTTCATGGTTATTCCTATCTCCTTCCTTTGTAGGCAAATATCTAACTGTTTTGCATCAATGTAGAGAATAAAATGCAAATTTCTCTCCATCATAGTTTATGTATTTACCTAGGTTTTGAACTAAAGTTTACCATTCACACCCAAATTTCAACTTGCTTAAGTTATTTATGGCTCTAATTTATACTTGAATTATTTGGGGACAATCCTGCATGAGTTGTGTAAGTTGCTTTCTTCTCTCTATTATTTAATGCCGTTTTTAAAGATTTCATCATTTAAAATAAGTCAGAACTGTACGTCAGCAGTGCAGCAATATGTATAAAACAACAAAAATACTGCAGATGATGGAATCCAAAACAAGAAACAGGTTTCTCTGCTGATAGATGGGACAGGCCTGCTGAGTTTTTTCAGCAATATTGTTAAATGTGCAGTGTGGTCTGGTTAATGATCACATCTCAGAGCAGGACAGACTTGAGTGACCCAGAAGGATCCTGATTGGATAGGGTTCTAAGTTCATTTTGAAGCTGCTTCTTCACTAGTAGGTAAGTTGGAAATAATTGGCACAGCTGATTGGCTAGAACTATCTCATTTGACGTTAAACATTCAGCTGCTGGATAATTCCAGCCAATGGTATGAATGACTTGCCCCAATGTTGACCATTGCCTTCACTGCTGACTGTACGCAGGGGGGTTAACCATGGCTATTCTCACTGTTGCTATCTTTCAATACTGATAGTTCATTGCTGTGTAATCATAAGGGGAGAGGCCAACGACCAGATATTTCCGGACACGGTCATAAGGTCAGCTAAACCTCTAGTCAACTACAAAATTTGGGAAATACTAATTCTTGCTGCTTTTTGGAAAAAAAATATATTTTCCTTGTCGAGTAATTTTGAGAACAGAAAATTCTCCTAATTAATACTTTGTAGTGAGGGATTAAATGTGAATGTACATCGAGCGTAATGGTGCATTGAAGGGATTGCGTTTGGCTCTCATTAATATCGTTTCTGCTCGGAAACTGTCACTCTGAGGGGAGTGGAATATATAAAATTAAAGATAACACTTTACCAGGATAATAGTTGTAATCTGTGGAACAAACAGATTGGAGTTAACATTGTTTGCAGAGAACAAATTGATATAGTACATTTACACAAAACCAGTTCAACAATCGTTACCTTGCATAATGTTTCACAAAGTGCGGTTCGCGACTCACAGGAGGGTGTCAGAAGGGTCACGGAGTGCAGTGTCTCAAAAATATAAACCGCAGGGATAAGAATAAAAAAGGGCAGACTAGGAACAAAGAATGTCATTTGAAATTCAGGCAAGAAATGAGGGAAAGATCAGGAATGAGGCTGATATAGCAATGATTGTACAGGAGAGTTGAAGGTGGCACAGTAGCAGAGTGGTTAGCACTGTTGCTTTGCATCACCAGGGTCCCGGGTTCGATTCCTACTTGGGTCACTGAATGTGCGGAGACTGCACGTTCTCCCCGTGTCTGCGTGGGTATCCTCCGGCTGCTCCGGCTTCCTCCCACAATTCCCGAAAGACGTACTGTTAGATGAATTGGACGTTCTGAATTCTCCCTCTGTGCACCCGAACATGCGCCGGAATGTGGCGACAAGGGGATTTTCACTGTAGCTTCATTGTGGTGTTAATGTAAGCCTACTTGTGACAATAATAAAGATTATATTATCTGCAGGTGGGAATGCGGACTACATCTTCTAAGAACAGAAACATACATAATTCCTGACCAGTAATTGCAATAATAGCAAATAAACCCCATGAGTACGGTGTGACAAGGGAGTAGATGTCAATGTGCAGGGAGATGGGGCAGTGGTGGGATTTGTGATTGGCCGTCATCAACATCTTATATTGTTCAGTGTCTGTGTCCTTATTCCTTGTTGAGAAACTGATCAGTAAAAGTAAAGACATTACCATGGGATTGGCCGCCGTATCCTGTGGAAAGAATAGATTGGTGTTAACACGTTTTGACAGAATCTATTGGAAATCCACATGTTTAACATAATTAGTTCTACAACTGGAACAATAAATGGTGCAAGGATTATGGGTAGCGTTGGCTCTTTCAAAAATTAAATTAAAATTACGAATCATAATCATTTTATTTTAGTTCATTAATTTTCCATTCGTTCATAGATGAAGATTTATCTTGCATCAATCCAGAGAGTAAAATATAAAATTTGCTCCATCACAGTTTATTTGTTGAACATTGCCATTCACACTCACTTCATTTCAACATGCTTCAGTTATTTATGACTCTAATTTATACTCGGATTATTTGGGACTGATCCAGTATGAGTTGTGTGACATTCTCCTCTTTATTATCTAATGCAGGTTTTTGGTAACAATTTATTGTTCCAAATCGATCAGAACTGAATGACGACAGTGCAGTAATGTTTCTATATATTTGATCAATTAGCCTTGCGGTCTGGGTAATGGTCACTGAGCAGGGCAGGACAGATTTGAGTAACTCACAAAGCTCTGTATTGGATTTATAACTTCACTCTGTTCCTAGCTGTTGACCAACAGGCATGTTGGAAATATTTGACACAGCTGATTGGATAGAACTATCTCATTTGTCGTTAAAAACGTCCAGCTCCTGGACTATCCCAGCCAATAGTCTGAATGACTTGCCCCGATGTTGATCATTGCCTTCACTGCTGACTATAAACAGTTTGGGGAGGTAAATGCCATTTACCATGGCTATTCTCACTGTTGCTGTCTTTCAATACTGTTCGTTCATTCCCTGCGTTACAGGAATCATAAAGGGAGAGGCCAAAGACCAGCAATTCCTGAGCAGGGTCTAAAGTTTGCTGTTATCTTTTTTTGATAGGTCAGCTGAACCTCTAATCAACCACACAATTTGGTAAATCTCATTTTAAGTTGCATTTAGAACTAATGTATATTTTTACCTTGAGTAATTTCAGAACAGAAAATTAACTGAATACCGCATTCAGGCGGAGAATCGCTCGTCAGCTGAAAATCGGGGGTGTTTCGGTTACCCCCCCCCTAGGTACCCTCTTGCCCCAGCCAACCCATCAATGAGATGGGCAAGCTCCAGCGCAACCAGTACCACCTGCCTGGCTGGGGTGAGAATGTGTGAGGCGTCGAGTGCTTATGTGCAGTTCCTGCTTGTCAGGCTCCCCAGTGCCGATCCCGACCCCGTCGTATCGCACATGGGCATGCATTGGAATTGCCCGAATTCCATGTGCTAGCCCAATTAATGTCCTACATTGCTCCAGGACCAGAGTCACTTTTGGTGCGGTACAATACTCGCGATTCACTCCCATCGACAGTTTTGTTCCTCACTCTCTCTGGTCTTATTCGTGGGGGTGCAACAGATCTCGGAAAATAAAGACAATACTTGCCATAATTTCCATATCCTGTGGAACAAACAGATTGGTGTCAACACCGTCTGCAGAAAATGACTTGGAAATCCACATTTTCTATCCAAGCAGTTCAGGAATTGGCACTTTTAGCACGGCGCTGATTTGGGTCTTTCCAAAACTAAAGGAGCAATCCTGTTTTATTTCAGTTTATTTCATCACTTCTCCCTTTTCCGATCAACATCGAATTACTTCGCATCAAGGCAATATTTATCTCCATGACAAATTCTGGCTTGGCATTAATTTTCACAAACGAAACACATTTTACCCTTCAGCCCCGCTTCATTTCAATTTATTTAAGTTAATTTTGGTTCTATTTTTTGATAAGATCACTCGGGGACAGATAATGTATGAGCGATCTATTGAGCTAGCTAATATATAAGCTGATGACACAAAGATATACAGAGGGACAGATAGTATTGAGGAAGCAAAGGGGCTGTAGAAGGATTTGGACAGGCTAGGAGAGTGGGCGACGAAGTGGCAGATGGAATACAATGTGGAAAGTGTGAGGTTATGCACTTTGGAAGGAAGAATGGAGGCATAGACTATTTTCTAAATGGGGAAAGGCTTCGGAAAGCAGAAGCACAAAGGACTTGGGAGTCCTTGTTCAAGATTCTCTTAAGGTTAATGTGCCGGTTCAATAAGCATCGAGGAAGCCAAATGCAATTTTAACATTCATGTCGAGAGGGCTAGAATACAAGATCATGGATCTGCTTCTGAGGCTGTATGAGGCTCTGGTCCGACCCCATTTGGTGTATTGAGAGCAGTTTTGGACCCCATATCTAAGGAAGGATGTGCTGACTTTGGAAAGGGTCCAGAGGAGGTTCATAAGAATGATCCCTGGAATGAAGGGCTTGTCGTATGAGGAACGGTTAAAGACTCAGGGTCTGTACTCGTTGGCGTTCAGAAGAATGAGGGGGGATCTTATTCAAAGTTACAGGATACTGCGATGCCTGGATAGAGTTGACGTAGAGAGATGTTTCCACTAGTAGGAAAAACTAGAACCAGAGGACACAATCTCAGACTAAAGGGACAATCCTTTAAAACTGAAATGAGGATGGATTTCTTCAGCCAGAGGGTGGTGAATCTGCTGAACCTTTGCCGCAGAAGGCTGTGGAGTCCAAATCAGAGTGTCATTAAGGCAGAGATAGATAGGTTGTTGATTAATAAGGGGATCAGGGGTTATGGGGAGAAGGCAGGAGAATGGAGATCAGACAAATGTCAGCCATGATCGAATGCCGGAGCAGTCTCGATGGGCCGAGTGACCGAATTCTGCTCCTATGTCTTATGGTCTTATCTGACATTCCTTTGTCAGGTATTCAATGAAGCTTTCATGCAATTAAATATAACGAAAATTGTTTGGGGTACAGAATTTATTTCAACCTTGCTAAGTTCTTCAGTTGAATCAATTTTCATTACGGTCTGGTTAATGATCACATTTCCGATAGGACTGATTTTAAGAGCTCAGAAAGCCTCCAATAGGACAGAATTATATATTCACATTATAACCCGATGGTAATCTGTCCAACAGCTATTTGAAATATTCGGCTTATTTTGAGCATTGCCTTTATTAATGAGCATACGCTGGTTGGGGCGGTAGATGCCATGGGTGATGTGTTGGGCAGGCTGGTTAGATGTGGACTGCACTTGATGCAGTGTCGCGAGAGACAGACCTCCAACACTTGATAAGATGCAACACGATTTTATTTAACGTCTTAACTATTATACATGTTCAACTGTGGGTTGACACTGTGCTGACTTGACTGGAGACCTAGTACTACCCTGACCTGACTTACGAGCTACCGCATGGTGTTTGCACTGGCTATGCTCACGAGCTCTGACTGTCTCAGAGGCTGGGTCCAGAGAGAGCAGGAAAACTGGTGCCCTCTGGCTTTATAGTGGTTGTGTCCTGTCTGGTGATTGGCTGCTCTGTGCTGTGTGCTTCCTGGTCATCCTGTGTGTCAATCACTGCCTGTCTACACTCCATTATATACAGAGATGTATATTATGTCAATGGGTTTAACCACTGTCAACTGCTTTGACAAAGAGTCATCGGTTCGAAACGTTCGCTCTTTTCTCTCCCTACAGATGCTGCCAGACTTGCTGAGATTTTCCAGCATCTTCCCCTTCGGTTTAACCACTGTTGTTGCCTTCAGATACTCTCCCTGCCCTCCGAGCATTATTGGAATCACCAAGTGAGAGCCTGGTGGCTGGCTTCGCCTGGACAGGATCTGAACATAGAACATAGAACAGTACAGCACAGAACAGGCCCTTCAGCCCTCGATGTTGTGCCGAGCAATGATCACCCTACTCAAACCCACGTATCCACCCTATACCCGTAACCCAACACCCCCCCCCCCTTAACCTTACTTTTTTAGGACACTACGGGCAATTTAGCATGGCCAATCCACCTAACCCGCACGTCTTTGGACTGTGGGAGGAAACCGGAGCACCCGGAGGAAACCCACGCACACACGGGGAGGACGTGCAGACTCCGCACAGACAGTGACCCAAGCCGGGAATCGAACCTGGGACCCTGGAGCTGTGAAGCATTTATGCTAACCACCATGCTACCGACAGCAGCATATGAAATTTGCTGTTATCATATTTCATTGGGTCAGCTGAACATTTTGTCAATTAGAAATGTCAGTCCTGCTCTACCTTCTCGGAACAAAAACAAATATTTATTCCTTGACCTGCATTGACCCCGTGAATACTTTGTAACGAGGGAATAGACGTCAATGTGCAGGGTAATTGGTGAGAGACGGGGTTTGTGATTGGCCGCCATCAACATCTTTTATTATTCAGGGCCTGTGACCTTATTCCGTGTTGAAAATCAGATCAGTAAAATCAAAATCATTACCTTTGTTGTAGTAGCTGTTTCCTGCGGAAAGCAAAGAATAGATTGGTGTTAACAGTTTCTGAAGAGAGTGTTTTGGAAATCAACATTTTGAAAGCAATTAGATTCCCAATTGGAACATTCAACAACGTAAGCATTATCAGGTTGGTGTGGTTCTTTCAAACATTAAATGAAAATTTCCATTCAAATTATTTTATTTTCATGGTTATTCCTATCTCCTTCCTTTGTAGGCAAATATCTAACTGTTTTGCATCAATGTAGAGAATAAAATGCAAATTTCTCTCCATCATAGTTTATGTATTTACCTAGGTTTTGAACTAAAGTTTACCATTCACACCCAAATTTCAACTTGCTTAAGTTATTTATGGCTCTAATTTATACTTGAATTATTTGGGGACAATCCTGCATGAGTTGTGTAAGTTGCTTTCTTCTCTCTGTTATTTTATGCCGTTTTTAAAGATTTCATCATTTAAAATAAGTCAGAACTGTACGTCAGCAGTGCAGCAATATGTATAAAACAACAAAAATACTGCAGATGATGGAATCCAAAACAAGAAACAGGTTTCTCTCCTGATAGATGGGACAGACCTGCTGAGTTTTTTCAGCAATATTGTTAAATGTGCATTGTGGTCTGGTTAATGATCACATCTCAGAGCAGGACAGACTTGAGTGACCCAGAAGGATCCTGATTGGATAGGGTTATAAGTTCATTTTGAAGCAGCTTGTTCACGAGTAGGTAAGTTGGAAATAATTAGCACAGCTGATTGGCTAGAGCTATCTCATTTGACGTTAAACATTCAGCTGCTGGACAATTCCAGCCAATGGTATGAATGACTTGCCCCAATGTTGACCATTGCCTTCACTGCTGACTGTACGCAGGGGAGTTAAGCATGGCCATTCTCACTGTTGCTATCTTTCAATACTGATAGTTCATTGCCTGTGTAATCATAAGGAGAGAGGCCAACGACCAGATATTTCTGGACACGAACATAGGGTCAGCTAAACCTCTAGTCAACTACAAAATTTGGGAAATACTAATTCTTGCTGCTTTTTGGAAAAAAAATTTATTTTCCTTGTCGAGTAATTTTGAGAACAGAAAATTCTCCTAATTAATACTTTGTAGTGAGGGATTAAATGTGAATGTACAGCGAGCGTAATGGTGCATTGAAGGGATTGCGTTTGGCTCTCATTAATATAGTTTCTGCTCGGAAACTGTCACTCTGAGGGGAGTGGAATATATAAAATTAAAGATAACACTTTACCAGGATAATAGTTGTAATCTGTGGAACAAACAGATTGGAGTTAACATTGTTTGCAGAGAACAAATTGATATAGTCAAAACCAGTTCAACAATCGTTACCTTGCACAATGTTTCACAAAGTGCGGTTCGCGACTCACAGGAGGGTGTCAGAAGGGTCACGGAGTGCAGTGTCTCAAAAATATAAACTGCAGGGATAAGAATAAAAAAGGGCAGACTAGGAACAGAGAATGTAATTTGAAATTCAGGCAAGAAATGAGGGAAAGATCTGGAGTGAGGCTGATATAGCAATGATTGTAGAGGAGAGTTGAAGGTGGCACAGTAGCAGAGTGGTTAGCACTCTTGCTTTGCATCACCAGGGTCCCGGGTTCGATTCCTACTTGGGTCACGGTATGTGCGGAGTCTGCACGTTCTCCCCGTGTCTGCGTGGGTTTCCTCCGGGTGCTCCGGCTTCCTCCCACATTTCCCGAAATACGTACTGTTTGGTGAATTGGACGTTCTGAATTCTCCCTCTGTGTACCCAAACATGCGCCGGAATGTGGCGACGAGGGGATTTTCACTGTAGCTTCATTGCGGTGTTAATGTAAGCCTACTTGTGACAATAATAAAGATTATCTTATCTGCAGGTGGGAATGCGGACTACATCTTCTAATAACAGAAACATACACAATTCCTGACCAGTAATTGCAATAATAGCAAATAAACCCCATGAGTACGGTGTGACAAGGGAGTAGATGTCAATGTGCAGGGAGATGGGGCAGTGGTGGGATTTGTGATTGACCATCATCAGCAGATTTTCACAAACAAAACAAATTTAATCTTTCCCATTTCCATCATTTCAATCGATTTAAGTTCATTTTAGCTTCAGAACAGGTAATGTACAAACTATGTGACATTCCTTTGTCTGATATTCACCACAGCGTTTCGCTGTTCATTGTGACAAAAATGGAGGAATGCTGATTATTTATCATTTTGCTGAATTATCAAGTTGTATAAATCGGCATGTTTGTCTCATTCATCCAAACCCATACCACAGAGCAGCACTGAATTCAATAGCTGAGGCCATCATTGATTGTGTCGAAACATATGTTCGTATAATGGCTGGAGGTTGACCTGTCCAGTTGATCACGTGAAATATTTGTCATATTGTGACCAGTGATTTCATTACAGTCCTCACACAGTGTGGGAGCCAGATGCAGTTCAGAATGGATTTTCCCACAGCCGGTCTGTTCAAATCTCTTTTGTGTCCTCCAATCGGGATCACAAAGTGAGAGGCTGGATTGGCAGAGCAGGTTCTGAAATTTGCTGCCATCATATTTCATTGGGTCTGCTGAATATTGAATTATTTAGCAAAATTGATGAATGTAATTTCTGCTGCATCTTCTGATCACAGAAACATATTCATTTTGTGACCAGCAATTTCAATAATAGCAAATAAACCCCATAATACTTTATAACAAGATAGCAGATGTCAATGTGCAGGGTGATGGGGCAGTGATCGATTTGTGATTGGCTGTCATCAACATCTTATATTGTTCACTGTGTGTGGCCTTTTTCATTGTTGAAAAACTGATCAGTAAAAGTAAAGTCAATACCATAGTAGTTGCTGTTGTATGCTGTGAAAAGAATAGATTGGTGTTAACAATTTAGGGAGAAAACGTATTGGAAATCCACATGTTCAACACAATTAGTTCTACAACTGGAACAATAAATGGTGCAAGGATTATGGGTAGGTATTGCTCTTTCAAAAATTAAATTAAAGTTACAAATCATAATCATTTTATTAAATTTGGAAATATTTGACACAGTTGATTGGATAGAACTATCTCATTTGTCGTTAAAAGCATCCAGCTCCTGGACTATCCCAGCCAATAGTCTGAATGACTTGCCCCGATGTTGATCATTGCCTTCACTGCTGACTGTAATACCAATTTCTGCTGCGTTTTGGAGAAAAAATATATAATTTCTTCAGCGAGTAAGTTCAAGAGCAGAAAGTTCACCTAATGAATACTTTGTAGTGAGGGATTAGATGTTGACGTATACTGTAATAGTGCATTGAGGGGATTGTTTGATTATCATCAATATTTATTGCTCCAACTCTGTCACTGTACATTTTGGAGAGTGAAATATATAAAATTAAAGATAATACTTTACCTGGATAAGTATTGTAATCTGTGGAACAAACAGATTGAAGTTAACATTGTTTGCAAAGAATGAATTGGGAAAGTTCATTCACATAATACCAGTTCTATATTCGGTATCTTACACGTTGTACAGTTGTTCAGTTATTAGCAATTTTCCAAAGAGTGAAGGAACATTGCTCTTCTTATATTTTGTAGCAGTTTTTTGCTCCTTTGTCGTGATTCGAATGAATATCAAATTAGCTTGCACTAAAGTGCAGAGTAAAATATATATTTCCCTCCTTTAGGGTTATAACGGTGCAGATTTTCACAAACAAAACAAATTATATCTTTCACATTTCCTTCTCTTCTATTCATTTAAGTTGATTTTATCCCCAGAACAAGTAATGTAGAAGCTATGTGGCATTTCTTTGTCTGCTGTTCACCACAGCTTTTAGCTGTGGCAACAATGGAAGAATGCTGATTATTTTTCTCCTTGTTGAACTATAAAGGTACATAAATTTGTATCTTTGTCTGATTAATCCACGCCACAGGACAGCACTGAAATTAATAGCTGAGGCCATCATTGATTATTTGGAATTATATGTTCAGGTGACTGCCTGTCTGTTGACGTGTTCAGCAGTTAACACAAAATATTTGGCATGTCGTGACTATTGATTTTATTACAGTCCTCACACAGTGTGGGAGGTAGATGCAGTTCACCATGGTTTTTCCCACAGTTGGAATATGTAAACATCTTTTGTGCCCTCTTAGCGGGATCACAAAGTGAGAGGCTGGAGGCTCGGTTTGACTGAGCAGAATATGGAATTTGTTGTTATCTATGGGCGGTAGGGTAGCACAGTGGTTAGCGCTGTTGCTTCACAGTGCCAGGTTCCCAGGTTCTATTCCCGGCTTGGGTCACTGTCTGTGGAGAATCTGCATGTTCTCCCCGTGTCTGCGTGGGTTTCCTCCGGGGGCTCATATTTCCTCCCACAAGTCCCGAATGACATGCTGTTAGGTGAATTGGACATTCTGAATTCTCCCTCAGTGTACCCGGACAGGCGCCGGAAGGTGGCGACGCGGTGCTTTTCACGGTAAAAATATTGCTGCGTTACTGTAAGTCTACTTGTGGTAATAAAGATTATAATTGTTATTGTTGTTCTAATTTCATTGGGTCAGCTGAATATTTAATTAATTAGAAAGCTTGTTTTATGTAATTTCTGCTGCATCTTCTGATAACAGAAACATATTCATGTTGTGACCAATAATTTCAATAATAGGGAATTATGAATACTTTGTAACAAGGGAGTAGATGTCTTAGTGCAGGGTGATGGGGCAGGGATGGGATTTGTGATTGGCCGTCATCAACATCTTTGATTGTTCAGTGTCTGTGTCCTTATTCCTTGTGGAGAAACTGATTAGTAAAATTAAAGACAATACCATAGTGATGATAGTTGTGTTCTGTGGAAAGAATAGATTGGTGTTAACAGTTTTTGTATGAAGCGTTTTGGAAATCCACATGTTCAACACAATTAGTTCTATAACTGGAACAATAAATGGTGCAAGGATTAAGGGTAGGTGCTGCTCTTTCAAAAATTAAATTAAAGTTGCAAATCATAATCATTTAATTTAATTTATTAATTTCCTAGCCGTTCACTGATGATTATGTCTTACATCAAAGCAGAGAACAAAAAGTAACATTCTCTCCTTCACCGTTTCTTTATTGAGCTAAGGTTTTACAATTGATACGAACATTGCCATTCACACTCACTTCATTTCAACATGCTTCAGTTATTTATGGCTCTAATTTATACTGGGATTATTCGGATGATCCAATGTGAGTTGAGTGACATTTTTCTCTTTATTATATAATTCATTTTCTGTTAACAATATTTGTTCCAAATCGATCAGAATTGTATGATGACAGTGCAGTCATTTTTCTATAGGTTTGATAAATTTGCCTTGCGGTCTTAGACTTGAATAACTCAGGAATTTGTGGATTGGAAAGAATTATAACTTCACTTGGTACCTGGTTGTTGACCAGCAGGCATGTTGGAAATATTTGACCCAACCCAGCTCATTGTTTCGAATGATCTCTTTTGTCATTATAAACATCCAGCTACTGGTCTGTCCCAGACAGTAGTCTGAATGACTTGCCCCGATGTTGATCATTGCCTTCACTGCTGACTGTAAACAGGTTGGGGAGATAAATGCGGTTTACCATGGGGATTCTCACTGTTGTTCATTCAATTCTGTTCATTCATTCCCTCTGTTACAGGAATCATAAAGGGAGAGGTTTTCCTTGGCAGGATCTAAAGTTTGCTGTTATCATTTTTCATAGGGTCAGCTGAAACTCTCGGCAACTACAAAATTAGAGAAATACCAATTTCTGTTGCATCTTGGAGAACAAAAATATATAGATTCTTCAGCGAGTAATTTCAAGAACAGTAAATTCACCTAATTAACACTTTGTAGTGAGGGATTAGATATTGATGTATACTGTAATCGTGCATTGAAGGGATTGTTTGACTATCATTAATATTTATTGCTCCTACTCTGTCACTGTAGGTTATGGAGTGAAATATAAAAAAATTAAACATAATACTTTACCTGGATAAGTATTTTGCTCTGTGGAACAAACAGATTGAAGTTAACATTGTTTGCAAAGAATGAATTGGGAAAGTTCATTCACATAATACCAGTTCTATATTCGGTATCTCACACGTTGTACAGTTGTTCAGTTATTAGCTATTTTCCAAAGAGTGAAGGAACATTGCTCTTCTTATATTTTGTAGCAGTTTTTTGCTCCTTTCTCGTGATTCGAATGAATATCAAATTAGCTTGCACTAAAGTGCAGAGTAAAATATATATTTCCCTCCTTTAGGGTTATAACGGTGCAGATTTTCACAAACAAAACAAATTATATATTTCACATTTCCTTCTCTTCTATTCATTTAAGTTAATTTTATCCCCAGAACAAGTAATGTAGAAGCTATGTGGCATTTCTTTGTCTGCTGTTCACCACAGCTTTTAGCTGTGGCAACAATGGAAGAATGCTAATTATTTTTCTTCTTGTTGAACTATAAAGTTACATAAATTTGTATCTTTGTCTGATTAATCCACGCCACAGGACAGCACTGAAATGAATCGCTGAGGCCATTATTGATTATTTGGAATTATATGTTCAGGTGTCTGCCTGTCTGTTGACGTGTTCAGCAGTTAACACAAAATATTTGGCATGTCGTGACTATTGATTTTATTACAGTCCTCACACAGTGTGGGAGGTAGATGCAGTTCACCATGGTTTTCCCCACAGTGGGCATATGTAAACATCTTTCGTGCCCTCTTAGCGGGATCACAAAGTGAGAGGCTGGAGGCTCGGATTGACTGAGCAGAATATGGAATTTGTTGTTATCTATGGGCGGTAGGGTAGCACAGTGGTTAGCGCTGTTGCTTCACAGTGCCAGGTTCCCAGGTTTGATTCCCGGCTTGGGTCACTGTCTGTGGAGAATCTGCATGTTCTCCCCGTGTCTGCGTGGATTTGCTCCGGGGGCTCATATTTCCTCCCACAAGTCCCGAAAGACATGCTGTTAAGTGAATTGGACATTCTGATTTTGTCCTCAGTGTACCCGAACAGTCGCCGGAATGTGGTGACGAGGAGCTTTTCACGGTTACATCATTGCAGTGTTAATGTAAGTTAACTTGTCACAATAAAGCTTATAATTATTATGATCAATATTTAATTCATTGGAAAGTTTGGTTGATGTAATATTTGCTGCATCTTCTGATAACAGAAACATATTCATATTGCGACCAAAATTTCAATAATAGGGAATCAACACCATGAATACTTTGTAACAAGGGAGTAGGTGTCAATGTGCAGGGTGATGGGGCAGGGATGGGATTTGTGATTGGCCGTCATCAACATCTTTTATTGTTCAGCGTCTGTGTCCTTATTCCTTGTTGAGAAACTGATTAGTAAAATTAAACACAATACCATAGCGATGAAAGTTGTATTCTGTGGAAAGAATAGATTGGTGTTAACAGTTTTTGTAGAAAACGTTTTGGAAATCCACATGTTCAACACAATTAGTTCTATAACTGGAACAATAAATGGTGCAAGGATTAAGGGTAGGTGCTGCTCTTTCAAAAATTAAATTAAAGTTGCAAATCATAATCATTTTATTTAGTTTATTAATTTCCTAGCCGTTCACTGATGATTATGGCTTACATCAAAGCAGAGAACAAAAAGTAACATTCTCTCCTTCACCGTTTCTTTATTGAGCTAAGGTTTTACAATTGATATGAACATTGCCATTCACACTCACTTCATTTCAACATGCTTCAGTTATTTATGGCTCTAATTTATACTGGGATTATTCGGGATGATCCAATGTGAGCTGTGTGACATTTTTCTCTTTATTATATAATTCATTTTCTGTTAACAATATTTGTTCCAAATCGATCAGAATTGTATGACGACAGTGCAGTCATTTTTCTATAGGTTTGATAAATTAGCCTTGCGGTCTTAGACTTGAATAACTCAGGAATTTGTGGATTGGATAGAATTATAACTTCACTCGGTACCTGGTTGTTGACCAGCAGGCATGTTGGAAATATTTGACCCAACCCAGCTCATTGTTTCGAATGATCTCTTTTGTCATTATAAACATCCAGCTACTGGTCTGTCCCAGACAGTAGTCTGAATGACTTGCCCCGATGTTGATCATTGCCTTCACTGCTGACTGTAAACAGGTTGGGGAGATAAATGCGGTTTACCATGGGGATTCTCACTGTTGTTCATTCGATTCAGTTCATTCATTCCCTCTGTTACAGGAATCATAAAGGGAGAGGTTTTCCTTGGCAGGATCTAAAGTTTGCTGTTATCATTTTTCATAGGGTCAGCTGAAACTCTCGGCAACTACAAAATTAGAGAAATACCAATTTCTGTTGCATCTTGGAGAACAAAAATATATAGATTCTTCAGCGAGTAAGTTCAAGAACAGTAAGTTCACCTAATTAACACTTTGTAGTGAGGGATTAGATGTTGATGTATACTGTAATCGTGCATTGAATGGATTGTTTGACTATCATTAATATTTATTGCTCCTACTCTGTCACTAGTATATGGAGAGTGAAATATAAAAAAATTAAACATAATACTTTACCTGGATAAGTATTTTGCTCTGTGGAACAAACAGATTGAAGTTAACATTGTTTGCAAAGAATGTATTGGGAAAGTTCATTCACATAATACCAGTTCTATATTCGGTATCTTACACGTTGTACAGTTGTTCAGTTATTAGCTATTTTCCAAAGAGTGAAGGAACATTGCTCTTCTTATATTTTGTAGCAATTTTTTGCTCCTTTCTCGTGATTCGAATGAATATCAAATTAGCTTGCACTAAAGTGCAGCGTAAAATATATATTTCCCTCCTTTAGGGTTATAACGGTGCAGATTTTCACAAACAAAACAAATTATATCTTTCACATTTCCTTCTCTTCTATTCATTTAAGTTAATTTTATCCCCAGAACAAGTAATGTAGAAGCTATGTGGCATTTCTTTGTCTGCTGTTCACCACAGCTTTTAGCTGTGGCAACAATGGAAGAATGCTGATTATTTTTCTTCTTGTTGAACTATAAAGTTACATAAATTTGTATCTTTGTCTGAGTAATCCACGCCACAGGACAGCACTGAAATGAATCGCTGAGGCCATTATTGATTATTTGGAATTATATGTTCAGGTGACTGCCTGTCTGTTGACGTGTTCAGCAGTTAACACAAAATATTTGGCATGTCGTGACTATTGATTTTATTACAGTCCTCACACAGTGTGGGAGGTAGATGCAGTTCACCATGGTTTTCCCCACAGTGGGCATATGTAAACATCTTTCGTGCCCTCTTAGCGGGATCACAAAGTGAGAGGCTGGAGGCTCGGATTGACTGAGCAGAATATGGAATTTGTTGTTATCTATGGGCGGTATGGCAGCACAGTGGTTAGCGCTGTTGCTTCACAGTGCCAGGTTCCCAGGTTCTTTTCCCGGCTTGGGTCACTGTCTGAGGAGAATCTGCATGTTCTCCCCGTGTCTGCGTGGGTTTCCTCCGGGGGCTCATATTTCATCCCACAAGTCCCGAAAGACATGCTGTTAAGTGAATTGGACATTCTGATTTCGTCCTCAGTGTACCCGAACAGTCGCCGGAATGTGGTGACGAGGAGCTTTTCACGGTTACATCATTGCAGTGTTAATGTAAGTTAACTTGTCACAATAAAGCTTATAATTATTATGATCAATATTTAATTCATTGGAAAGTTTGGTTGATGTAATATTTGCTGCATCTTCTGATAACAGAAACATATTCATATTGCGACCAAAATTTCAATAATAGGAAATCAACCCCATGAATACTTTGTAACAAGGGAGTAGGTGTCAATGTGCAGGGTGATGGGGCAGGGATGGAATTGTGATTGGCCGTCATCAACATCTTTTATTGTTCAGCGTCTGTGTCCTTATTCCTTGTTGAGAAACTGATTAGTAAAATTAAACACAATACCATAGCGATGAAAGTTGTATTCTGTGGAAAGAATAGATTGGTGTTAACAGTTTTTGTAGAAAACGTTTTGGAAATCCACATGTTCAACACAATTAGTTCTATAACTGGAACAATAAATGGTGCAAGGATTAAGGGTAGGTGCTGCTCTTTCAAAAATTAAATTAAAGTTGCAAATCATAATCATTTTATTTAGTTTATTAATTTCCTAGCCGTTCACTGATGATTATGTCTTACATCAAAGCAGAGAACAAAAAGTAACATTCTCTCCTTCACAGTTTCTTTATTGAGCTAAGGTTTTACAATTGATATGAACATTGCCATTCACACTCACTTCATTTCAACATGCTTCAGTTATTTATGGCTCTAATTTATACTGGGATTATTCGGGATGATCCAATGTGAGCTGTGTGACATTTTTCTCTTTATTCCAAATCGATCAGAATTGTATGACGACAGTGCAGTCATTTTTCTATAGGTTTGATAAATTAGCCTTGCGGTCTTAGACTTGAATAACTCAGGAATTTGTGGATTGGATAGAATTATAACTTCACTCGGTACCTGGCTGTTGACCAGCAGGCATGTTGGAAATATTTGACCCAACCCAGCTCATTGTTTCGAATGATCTCTTTTGTCATTATAAACATCCAGCTACTGGTCTGTCCCAGACAGTAGTCTGAATGACTTGCCCCGATGTTGATCATTGCCTTCACTGCTGACTGTAAACAGGTTGGGGAGATAAATGCGGTTTACCATGGGGATTCTCACTGTTGTTCATTCGATTCAGTTCATTCATTCCCTCTGTTACAGGAATCATAAAGGGAGAGGTTTTCCTTGGCAGGATCTAAAGTTTGCTGTTATCATTTTTCATAGGGTCAGCTGAAACTCTCGGCAACTACAAAATTAGAGAAATACCAATTTCTGTTGCATCTTGGAGAACATAAATATATAGATTCTTCAGTGAGTAATTTCAAGAACAGTAAATTCACCTAATTAACACTTTGTAGTGAGGGATTAGATGTTGATGTATACTGTAATCGTGCATTGAATGGATTGTTTGACTATCATTAATATTTATTGCTCCTACTCTGTCACTAGTATATGGAGAGTGAAATATAAAAAAATTAAACATAATACTTTACCTGGATAAGTATTTTGCTCTGTGGAACAAACAGATTGAAGTTAACATTGTTTGCAAAGAATGTATTGGGAAAGTTCATTCACATAATACCAGTTCTATATTCGGTATCTTACACGTTGTACAGTTGTTCAGTTATTAGCTATTTTCCAAAGAGTGAAGGAACATTGCTCTTCTTATATTTTGTAGCAGTTTTTTGCTCCTTTCTCGTGATTCGAATGAATATCAAATTAGCTTGCACTAAAGTGCAGAGTAAAATATATATTTCCCTCCTTTAGGGTTATAACGGTGCAGATTTTCACAAACAAAACAAATTATATCTTTCACATTTCCTTCTCTTCTATTCATTTAAGTTAATTTTATCCCCAGAACAAGTAATGTAGAAGCTATGTGGCATTTCTTTGTCTGCTGTTCACCACAGCTTTTAGCTGTGGCAACAATGGAAGAATGCTGATTATTTTTCTTCTTGTTGAACTATAAAGTTACATAAATTTGTATCTTTGTCTGATTAATCCGCGCCAGAGGACAGCACTGAAATTAATAGCTGAGGCCATTATTGATTATTTGGAATTATATGTTCAGGTGACTGCCTGTCTGTTGACGTGTTCAGCAGTTAACACAAAATATTTGGCATGTCGTGACTATTGATTTTATTACAGTCCTCACACAGTGTGGGAGGTAGATGCAGTTTACCATGGTTTTTCCCACAGTGGGCATATGTAAACATCTTTCGTGCCCTCTTAGCGGGATCACAAAGTGAGAGGCTGGAGGCTCGGATTGACTGAGCAGAATATGGAATTTGTTGTTATCTATGGGCGGTAGGGTAGCACAGTGGTTAGCGCTGTTGCTTCACAGTGCCAGGTTCCCAGGTTTGAGTCCCGGCTTGGGTCACTGTCTGTGGAGAATCTGCATGTTCTCCCCGTGTCTGCGTGGATTTGCTCCGGGGGCTCATATTTCCTCCCACAAGTCCCGAAAGACATGCTGTTAAGTGAATTGGACATTCTGATTTCGTCCTCAGTGTACCCGAACAGTCGCCGGGATGTGGTGACGAGGAGCTTTTCACGGTTACATCATTGCAGTGTTAATGTAAGTTAACTTGTCACAATAAAGCTTATAATTATTATGATCAATAGTTAATTCATTGGAAAGTTTGGTTGATGTAATATTTGCTACATCGTCTGATAACAGAAACATATTCATATTGCGACCAAAATTTCAATAATAGGAAATCAACCCCATGAATACTTTGTAACAAGGGAGTAGGTGTCAATGTGCAGGGTGATGGGGCAGGGATGGATTTGTGATTGGCCGTCATCAACATCTTTTATTGTTCAGCGTCTGTGTCCTTATTCCTTGTTGAGAAACTGATTAGTAAAATTAAACACAATACCATAGCGATGAAAGTTGTATTCTGTGGAAAGAATAGATTGGTGTTAACAGCTTTTGTAGAAAACGTTTTGGAAATCCACATGTTCAACACAATTAGTTCTATAACTGGAACAATAAATGGTGCAAGGATTAAGGGTAGGTGCTGCTCTTTCAAAAATTAAATTAAAGTTGCAAATCATAATCATTTTATTTAGTTTATTAATTTCCTAGCCGTTCCCTGATGATTATGTCTTACATCAAAGCAGAGAACAAAAAGTAACATTCTCTCCTTCACAGTTTCTTTATTGAGCTAAGGTTTTACAATTGATATGAACATTGCCATTCACACTCACTTCATTTCAACATGCTTCAGTTATTTATGGCTCTAATTTATACTGGGATTATTCGGGATGATCCAATGTGAGCTGTGTGACATTTTTCTCTTTATTATATAATTCATTTTCTGTTAACAATATTTGTTCCAAATCGATCAGAATTGTATGACGACAGTGCAGTCATTTTTCTATAGGTTTGATAAATTAGCCTTGCGGTCTTAGACTTGAATAACTCAGGAATTTGTGGATTGGATAGAATTATAACTTCACTCGGTACCTGGTTGTTGACCAGCAGGCATGTTGGAAATATTTGACCCAACCCAGCTCATTGTTTCGAATGATCTCTTTTGTCATTATAAACATCCAGCTACTGGTCTGTCCCAGACAGTAGTCTGAATGACTTGCCCCGATGTTGATCATTGCCTTCACTGCTGACTGTAAACAGGTTGGGGAGATAAATGCGGTTTACCATGGGGATTCTCACTGTTGTTCATTCGATTCAGTTCATTCATTCCCTCTGTTACAGGAATCATAAAGGGAGAGGTTTTCCTTGGCAGGATCTAAAGTTTGCTGTTATCATTTTTCATAGGGTCAGCTGAAACTCTCGGCAACTACAAAATTAGAGAAATACCAATTTCTGTTGCATCTTGGAGAACATAAATATATAGATTCTTCAGCGAGTAATTTCAAGAACAGTAAATTCACCTAATTAACACTTTGTAGTGAGGGATTAGATGTTGATGTATACTGTAATCGTGCATTGAATGGATTGTTTGACTATCATTAATATTTATTGCTCCTACTCTGTCACTAGTATATGGAGAGTGAAATATAAAAAAATTAAACATAATACTTTACCTGGATAAGTATTTTGCTCTGTGGAACAAACAGATTGAAGTTAACATTGTTTGCAAAGAATGTATTGGGAAAGTTCATTCACATAATACCAGTTCTATATTCGGTATCTTACACGTTGTACAGTTGTTCAGTTATTAGCTATTTTCCAAAGAGTGAAGGAACATTGCTCTTCTTATATTTTGTAGCAGTTTTTTGCTCCTTTCTCGTGATTCGAATGAATATCAAATTAGCTTGCACTAAAGTGCAGAGTAAAATATATATTTCCCTCCTTTAGGGTTATAACGGTGCAGATTTTCACAAACAAAACAAATTATATCTTTCACATTTCCTTCTCTTCTATTCATTTAAGTTAATTTTATCCCCAGAACAAGTAATGTAGAAGCTATGTGGCATTTCTTTGTCTGCTGTTCACCACAGCTTTTAGCTGTGGCAACAATGGAAGAATGCTGATTATTTTTCTTCTTGTTGAACGATAAAGTTACATAAATTTGTATCTTTGTCTGAGTAATCCACGCCACAGGACAGCACTGAAATGAATCGCTGAGGCCATTATTGATTATTTGGAATTATATGTTCAGGTGACTGCCTGTCTGTTGACGTGTTCAGCAGTTAACACAAAATATTTGGCATGTCGTGACTATTGATTTTATTACAGTCCTCACACAGTGTGGGAGGTAGATGCAGTTTACCATGGTTTTCCCCACAGTGGGCATATGTAAACATCTTTCGTGCCCTCTTAGCGGGATCACAAAGTGAGAGGCTGGAGGCTCAGATTGACTGAGCAGAATATGGAATTTGTTGTTATCTATGGGCGGTATGGCAGCACAGTGGTTAGCGCTGTTGCTTCACAGTGCCAGGTTCCCAGGTTCTTTTCCCGGCTTGGGTCACTGTCTGAGGAGAATCTGCATGTTCTCCCCGTGTCTGCGTGGGTTTCCTCCGGGGGCTCATATTTCATCCCACAAGTCCCGAAAGACGTGCTGTTAAGTGAATTGGACATTCTGATTTCGTCCTCAGTGTACCCGAACAGTCGCCGGAATGTGGTGACGAGGAGCTTTTCACGGTTACATCATTGCAGTGTTAATGTAAGTTAACTTGTCACAATAAAGCTTATAATTATTATGATCAATATTTAATTCATTGGAAAGTTTGGTTGATGTAATATTTGCTACATCGTCTGATAACAGAAACATATTCATATTGCGACCAAAATTTCAATAATAGGAAATCAACCCCATGAATACTTTGTAACAAGGGAGTAGGTGTCAATGTGCAGGGTGATGGGGCAGGGATGGGATTTGTGATTGGCCGTCATCAACATCTTTTATTGTTCAGCGTCTGTGTCCTTATTCCTTGTTGAGAAACTGATTAGTAAAATTAAACACAATACCATAGCGATGAAAGTTGTATTCTGTGGAAAGAATAGATTGGTGTTAACAGTTTTTGTAGAAAACGTTTTGGAAATCCACATGTTCAACACAATTAGTTCTATAACTGGAACAATAAATGGTGCAAGGATTAAGGGTAGGTGCTGCTCTTTCAAAAATTAAATTAAAGTTGCAAATCATAATCATTTTATTTAGTTTATTAATTTCCTAGCCGTTCACTGATGATTATGTCTTACATCAAAGCAGAGAACAAAAAGTAACATTCTCTCCTTCACCGTTTCTTTATTGAGCTAAGGTTTTACAATTGATATGAACATTGCCATTCGCACTCACTTCATTTCAACATGCTTCAGTTATTTATGGCTCTAATTTATACTGGGATTATTCGGGATGATCCAATGTGAGCTGTGTGACATTTTTCTCTTTATTATATAATTCATTTTCTGTTAACAATATTTGTTCCAAATCGATCAGAATTGTATGACGACAGTGCAGTCATTTTTCTATAGGTTTGATAAATTAGCCTTGCGGTCTTAGACTTGAATAACTCAGGAATTTGTGGATTGGATAGAATTATAACTTCACTCGGTACCTGGTTGTTGACCAGCAGGCATGTTGGAAATATTTGACCCAACCCAGCTCATTGTTTCGAATGATCTCTTTTGTCATTATAAACATCCAGCTACTGGTCTGTCCCAGACAGTAGTCTGAATGACTTGCCCCGATGTTGATCATTGCCTTCACTGCTGACTGTAAACAGGTTGGGGAGATAAATGCGGTTTACCATGGGGATTCTCACTGTTGTTCATTCAATTCAGTTCATTCATTCCCTCTGTTACAGGAATCATAAAGGGAGAGGTTTTCCTTGGCAGGATCTAAAGTTTGCTGTTATCATTTTTCATAGGGTCAGCTGAAACTCTCGGCAACTACAAAATTAGAGAAATACCAATTTCTGTTGCATCTTGGAGAACAAAAATATATAGATTCTTCAGCGAGTAATTTCAAGAACAGTATATTCACCTAATTAACACTTTGTAGTGAGGGATTAGATGTTGATGTATACTGTAATCGTGCATTGAATGGATTGTTTGACTATCATTAATATTTATTGCTCCTACTCTGTCACTAGTATATGGAGAGTGAAATATAAAAAAATTAAACATAATACTTTACCTGGATAAGTATTTTGCTCTGTGGAACAAACAGATTGAAGTTAACATTGTTTGCAAAGAATGTATTGGGAAAGTTCATTCACATAATACCAGTTCTATATTCGGTATCTTACACGTTGTACAGTTGTTCAGTTATTAGCTATTTTCCAAAGAGTGAAGGAACATTGCTCTTCTTATATTTTGTAGCAGTTTTTTGCTCCTTTCTCGTGATTCGAATGAATATCAAATTAGCTTGCACTAAAGTGCAGAGTAAAATATATATTTCCCTCCTTTAGGGTTATAACGGTGCAGATTTTCACAAACAAAACAAATTATATCTTTCACATTTCCTTCTCTTCTATTCATTTAAGTTAATTTTATCCCCAGAACAAGTAATGTAGAAGCTATGTGGCATTTCTTTGTCTGCTGTTCACCACAGCTTTTAGCTGTGGCAACAATGGAAGAATGCTGATTATTTTTCTTCTTGTTGAACTATAAAGTTACATAAATTTGTATCTTTGTCTGAGTAATCCACGCCACAGGACAGCACTGAAATGAATCGCTGAGGCCATTATTGATTATTTGGAATTATATGTTCAGGTGACTGCCTGTCTATTGACGTGTTCAGCAGTTAACACAAAATATTTGGCATGTCGTGACTATTGATTTTATTACAGTCCTCACACAGTGTGGGAGGTAGATGCAGTTTACCATGGTTTTCCCCACAGTGGGCATATGTAAACATCTTTCGTGCCCTCTTAGCGGGATCACAAAGTGAGAGGCTGGAGGCTCAGATTGACTGAGCAGAATATGGAATTTGTTGTTATCTATGGGCGGTATGGCAGCACAGTGGTTAGCGCTGTTGCTTCACAGTGCCAGGTTCCCAGGTTCTTTTCCCGGCTTGGGTCACTGTCTGAGGAGAATCTGCATGTTCTCCCCGTGTCTGCGTGGGTTTCCTCCGGGGGCTCATATTTCATCCCACAAGTCCCGAAAGACGTGCTGTTAAGTGAATTGGACATTCTGATTTCGTCCTCAGTGTACCCGAACAGTCGCCGGAATGTGGTGACGAGGAGCTTTTCACGGTTACATCATTGCAGTGTTAATGTAAGTTAACTTGTCACAATAAAGCTTATAATTATTATGATCAATATTTAATTCATTGGAAAGTTTGGTTAATGTAATATTTGCTACATCGTCTGATAACAGAAACATATTCATATTGCGACCAAAATTTCAATAATAGGAAATCAACCCCATGAATACTTTGTAACAAGGGAGTAGGTGTCAATGTGCAGGGTGATGGGGCAGGGATGGGATTTGTGATTGGCCGTCATCAACATCTTTTATTGTTCAGCGTCTGTGTCCTTATTCCTTGTTGAGAAACTGATTAGTAAAATTAAACACAATACCATAGCGATGAAAGTTGTATTCTGTGGAAAGAATAGATTGGTGTTAACAGTTTTTGTAGAAAACGTTTTGGAAATCCACATGTTCAACACAATTAGTTCTATAACTGGAACAATAAATGGTGCAAGGATTAAGGGTAGGTGCTGCTCTTTCAAAAATTAAATTAAAGTTGCAAATCATAATCATTTTATTTAGTTTATTAATTTCCTAGCCGTTCACTGATGATTATGTCTTACATCAAAGCAGAGAACAAAAAGTAACATTCTCTCCTTCACAGTTTCTTTATTGAGCTAAGGTTTTACAATTGATATGAACATTGCCATTCGCACTCACTTCATTTCAACATGCTTCAGTTATTTATGGCTCTAATTTATACTGGGATTATTCGGGATGATCCAATGTGAGCTGTGTGACATTTTTCTCTTTATTATATAATTCATTTTCTGTTAACAATATTTGTTCCAAATCGATCAGAATTGTATGACGACAGTGCAGTCATTTTTCTATAGGTTTGATAAATTAGCCTTGCGGTCTTAGACTTGAATAACTCAGGAATTTGTGGATTGGATAGAATTATAACTTCACTCGGTACCTGGTTGTTGACCAGCAGGCATGTTGGAAATATTTGACCCAACCCAGCTCATTGTTTCGAATGATCTCTTTTGTCATTATAAACATCCAGCTACTGGTCTGTCCCAGACAGTAGTCTGAATGACTTGCCCCGATGTTGATCATTGCCTTCACTGCTGACTGTAAACAGGTTGGGGAGATAAATGCGGTTTACCATGGGGATTCTCACTGTTGTTCATTCAATTCAGTTCATTCATTCCCTCTGTTACAGGAATCATAAAGGGAGAGGTTTTCCTTGGCAGGATCTAAAGTTTGCTGTTATCATTTTTCATAGGGTCAGCTGAAACTCTCGGCAACTACAAAATTAGAGAAATACCAATTTCTGTTGCATCTTGGAGAACAAAAATATATAGATTCTTCAGCGAGTAATTTCAAGAACAGTATATTCACCTAATTAACACTTTGTAGTGAGGGATTAGATGTTGATGTATACTGTAATCGTGCATTGAATGGATTGTTTGACTATCATTAATATTTATTGCTCCTACTCTGTCACTAGTATATGGAGAGTGAAATATAAAAAAATGAAACATAATACTTTACCTGGATAAGTATTTTGCTCTGTGGAACAAACAGATTGAAGTTAACATTGTTTGCAAAGAATGTATTGGGAAAGTTCATTCACATAATACCAGTTCTATATTCGGTATCTTACACGTTGTACAGTTGTTCAGTTATTAGCTATTTTCCAAAGAGTGAAGGAACATTGCTCTTCTTATATTTTGTAGCAGTTTTTTGCTCCTTTCTCGTGATTCGAATGAATATCAAATTAGCTTGCACTAAAGTGCAGAGTAAAATATATATTTCCCTCCTTTAGGGTTATAACGGTGCAGATTTTCACAAACAAAACAAATTATATCTTTCACATTTCCTTCTCTTCTATTCATTTAAGTTAATTTTATCCCCAGAACAAGTAATGTAGAAGCTATGTGGCATTTCTTTGTCTGCTGTTCACCACAGCTTTTAGCTGTGGCAACAATGGAAGAATGCTGATTATTTTTCTTCTTGTTGAACTATAAAGTTACATAAATTTGTATCTTTGTCTGAGTAATCCACGCCACAGGACAGCACTGAAATGAATCGCTGAGGCCATTATTGATTATTTGGAATTATATGTTCAGGTGACTGCCTGTCTGTTGACGTGTTCAGCAGTTAACACAAAATATTTGGCATGTCGTGACTATTGATTTTATTACAGTCCTCACACAGTGTGGGAGGTAGATGCAGTTTACCATGGTTTTCCCCACAGTGGGCATATGTAAACATCTTTCGTGCCCTCTTAGCGGGATCACAAAGTGAGAGGCTGGAGGCTCGGATTGACTGAGCAGAATATGGAATTTGTTGTTATCTATGGGCGGTATGGCAGCACAGTGGTTAGCGCTGTTGCTTCACAGTGCCAGGTTCCCAGGTTCTTTTCCCGGCTTGGGTCACTGTCTGAGGAGAATCTGCATGTTCTCCCCGTGTCTGCGTGGGTTTCCTCCGGGGGCTCATATTTCATCCCACAAGTCCCGAAAGACATGCTGTTAAGTGAATTGGACATTCTGATTTCGTCCTCAGTGTACCCGAACAGTCGCCGGAATGTGGTGACGAGGAGCTTTTCACGGTTACATCATTGCAGTGTTAATGTAAGTTAACTTGTCACAATAAAGCTTATAATTATTATGATCAATATTTAATTCATTGGAAAGTTTGGTTGATGTAATATTTGCTGCATCTTCTGATAACAGAAACATATTCATATTGCGACCAAAATTTCAATAATAGGAAATCAACCCCATGAATACTTTGTAACAAGGGAGTGGGTGTCAATGTGCAGGGTGATGGGGCAGGGGTGGGATTTGTGATTGGCCGTCATCAACATCTTTTATTGTTCAGCGTCTGTGTCCTTATTCCTTGTTGAGAAACTGATTAGTAAAATTAAACACAATACCATAGCGATGAAAGTTGTATTCTGTGGAAAGAATAGATTGGTGTTAACAGTTTTTGTAGAAAACGTTTTGGAAATCCACATGTTCAACACAATTAGTTCTATAACTGGAACAATAAATGGTGCAAGGATTAAGGGTAGGTGCTGCTCTTTCAAAAATTAAATTAAAGTTGCAAATCATAATCATTTTATTTAGTTTATTAATTTCCTAGCCGTTCACTGATGATTATGTCTTACATCAAAGCAGAGAACAAAAAGTAACATTCTCTCCTTCACAGTTTCTTTATTGAGCTAAGGTTTTACAATTGATATGAACATTGCCATTCGCACTCACTTCATTTCAACATGCTTCAGTTATTTATGGCTCTAATTTATACTGGGATTATTCGGGATGATCCAATGTGAGCTGTGTGACATTTTTCTCTTTATTATATAATTCATTTTCTGTTAACAATATTTGTTCCAAATCGATCAGAATTGTATGACGACAGTGCAGTCATTTTTCTATAGGTTTGATAAATTAGCCTTGCGGTCTTAGACTTGAATAACTCAGGAATTTGTGGATTGGATAGAATTATAACTTCACTCGGTACCTGGTTGTTGACCAGCAGGCATGTTGGAAATATTTGACCCAACCCAGCTCATTGTTTCGAATGATCTCTTTTGTCATTATAAACATCCAGCTACTGGTCTGTCCCAGACAGTAGTCTGAATGACTTGCCCCGATGTTGATCATTGCCTTCACTGCTGACTGTAAACAGGTTGGGGAGATAAATGCGGTTTACCATGGGGATTCTCACTGTTGTTCATTCGATTCAGTTCATTCATTCCCTCTGTTACAGGAATCATAAAGGGAGAGGTTTTCCTTGGCAGGATCTAAAGTTTGCTGTTATCATTTTTCATAGGGTCAGCTGAAACTCTCGGCAACTACAAAATTAGAGAAATACCAATTTCTGTTGCATCTTGGAGAACAAAAATATTTAGATTCTTCAGCGAGTAATTTCAAGAACAGTAAATTCACCTAATTAACACTTTGTAGTGAGGGATTAGATGTTGATGTATACTGTAATCGTGCATTGAATGGATTGTTTGACTATCATTAATATTTATTGCTCCTACTCTGTCACTAGTATATGGAGAGTGAAATATAAAAAAATTAAACATAATACTTTACCTGGATAAGTATTTTGCTCTGTGGAACAAACAGATTGAAGTTAACATTGTTTGCAAAGAATGTATTGGGAAAGTTCATTCACATAATACCAGTTCTATATTCGGTATCTTACACGTTGTACAGTTGTTCAGTTATTAGCTATTTTCCAAAGAGTGAAGGAACATTGCTCTTCTTATATTTTGTAGCAGTATTTTGCTCCTTTCTCGTGATTCGAATGAATATCAAATTAGCTTGCACTAAAGTGCAGAGTAAAATATATATTTCCCTCCTTTAGGGTTATAACGGTGCAGATTTTCACAAACAAAACAAATTATATCTTTCACATTTCCTTCTCTTCTATTCATTTAAGTTAATTTTATCCCCAGAACAAGTAATGTAGAAGCTATGTGGCATTTCTTTGTCTGCTGTTCACCACAGCTTTTAGCTGTGGCAACAATGGAAGAATGCTGATTATTTTTCTTCTTGTTGAACTATAAAGTTACATAAATTTGTATCTTTGTCTGATTAATCCACGCCACAGGACAGCACTGAAATGAATCGCTGAGGCCATTATTGATTATTTGGAATTATATGTTCAGGTGACTGCCTGTCTGTTGACGTGTTCAGCAGTTAACACAAAATATTTGGCATGTCGTGACTATTGATTTTATTACAGTCCTCACACAGTGTGGGAGGTAGATGCAGTTTACCATGGTTTTTCCCACAGTTGGAATATGTAAACATTTTTCGTGCCCTCTTAGCGGGATCACAAAGTGAGAGGCTGGAGGCTCGGATTGACTGAGCAGAATATGGAATTTGTTGTTATCTATGGGCGGTAGGGTAGTACAGTGGTTAGCGCTGTTGCTTCACAGTGCCAGGTTCCCAGGTTTGATTCCCGGCTTGGGTCACTGTCTGTGGAGAGTCTGCATGTTCTCCCCGTGTCTGCGTGGGTTTCCTCCGGGGGCTCATATTTCCTCCCACAAGTCCCGAAAGACATGCTGTTAGGTGAATTGGACATTCTCATTTTGTCCTCAGTGTACCCGAACAGTCGCCGGAATGTGGTGACGAGGAGCTTTTCACGGTTACATCATTGCAGTGTTAATGTAAGTTAACTTGTCACAATAAAGCTTATAATTATTATGATCAATATTTAATTCATTGGAAAGTTTGGTGTATGTAATATTTGATGCATCTTCTGATAACAGAAACATATTCATGTTGTGACCAATAATTTCAATAATAGGGATCAACACCATGAATACTTTGTAACAAGGGAGTAGGTGTCAATGTGCAGGGTGATGGGGCAGGGATGGGATTTGTGATTGGCCGTCATCAACATCTTTTATTGTTCAGCGTCTGTGTCCTTATTCCTTGTTGAGAAACTGATTAGTAAAATTAAACACAATACCATAGCGATGAAAGTTGTATTCTGTGGAAAGAATAGATTGGTGTTAATAGTTTTTGTAGAAAACGTTTTGGAAATCCACATGTTGAACACAATTAGTTCTATAACTGGAACAATAAATGGTGCAAGGATTAAGGGTAGGTGCTGCTCTTTCAAAAATTAAATTAAAGTTACAAATCATAATCATTTTATTTAATTTATTAATTTCCCAGCCATTCGCTGATGATTATCTATCTTTCATAAATGCAGAGAACAAAAAGTAAAATTCTCTCCTTCACAGTTTTACAATTGATATGAACATTGCCATTCACACTCACTTCATTTCAACATGCTTCAGTTATTTATGGCTCTAATTTATACTCGGATTATTTAGGACTGATCCAGTATGAGTTGTGTGACATTCTTCTCTTTATTATATAATGCAGTTATTTGTTCACAATTTTTGTTCCAATATGATCAGAATTGTATGACGACAGTGCAGTAATGTTTCTATATATTTGATCAATTAGCCTTGCGGTCTGGTTAATGGTCACTGAGCAGGGCAGGACAGACTTGAGTAACTCAGAAAGCTCTGTATTGGATAGAATTAAAACGTCACTCTGTTCCTAGTTGTTGACCAACAGGCAATTTGGAAATATCTGACACAGCTGATTGGATAGAACTATCTCATTTGTCGTTAAAAACATCCAGCTACTGGCCTATCCCAGCCAACAGTCTGAATGACTTGCCCCGATGTTGATCATTGCCTTCACTGCTGACTGTAAACAGGTTGTGGAGATAAATGCCGTTTACAATGGGGATTCTCACTGTTGTTCATTCAATACTGTTCATTCATTCCCTGTGTTACAGAAATCATAAAGGGACAGGATTTCCTTGGCAGGATCTAAAGTTTGCTGTTGTCATTTTCCGTAGGGTCAGCTGAGACTCTCAGCAGATAGAAAAAATTTGAGAAATACCAATTTCTGCTGCGTTTTGGAGAACAAAAATATATAGTTTCTTCAGCGAGTAATTTCATGAACATAAAATTCAACTAATTAATGTTTGAACTGAGAGATTAGATGTTGATGTATTCTGTAATAGTGCACTGAAGGGATTGTTTGACTATCATCAATATTTATCGCACTGACTCTGTCACTGTACGTTATGGAGAGTGAAATATAGAAAATTAAAGATAATCCTTTACCTGGATAATAATTGTAATCTGTGGAACAAACAGATTGAAGTTAACATTGTTTGCAAAGGACGAATTGGAAAACTAGTTACACAAAACCAATTCAGTAATCGATACCTTACATGTTGCCCAGTTGTTGGGTTATAATTTATTTTCCACATATTGAAGGAACATTGCTGTGCATATTTTCTCAGCAGCTTACTGATCCTTTCTTGTGATTCAGGTGAATAATTAATTACCTTGCACAAAAGTGCAGAGTATAATGTATATTTTCCTCCTTAGAATTACAAGTTACGATTTTCACAAACGAAACAAATTTTACCTTTCCCATTTTCATCATTTCAATCCAATTAAGTTCATTTTAGCTCCAGAATAGGTAATGTACAAACTATGTGACATTCCTTTGTCTGATATTCACCACAGCGTTTCGCTGTTCATTGTGACAAAAATGGAGGAATGCTGATTTTTTTTTTATCATGTTGCTAAACTATCAAGTTGTATAAATTTGCATGTTTGTCTGATTAATCCATACCCAATACCACAGAGCAGCACTCAATTCAATAGCTGAGGCCATCACTGACTGTTTAGAATGATATATTCCCATGATGCCTGGTTGTTGACCTGTCCAGCAGTGAACACAATATATTGGGCATATTGACTCCCACCAGTGTGGGAGGCAGATGCAGTTCACCATGGATTTTCCAACAGTGGGGGTGTGCAAATATATTTTGTGTCCTCACAAAACGAGACATTGGATTGACAGAGGAGGTTTTCTGAAATTTGCTGCTGTCATATTTCAGTAGGTCTGCTGAATATTTAAATAATTAGTAAGCTTGGATGCTGTAATTTCTGCTGCATCTTCTAATAACAGAAACATACACAATTCCTGACTAGTAATTTCAATAATAGCAAATAAACCCCATGAGTACTGTGTAACAAGGGAGTAGATGTCAATGTGCAGGGTGATGGGGCAGGGATGGGATTTGAAATTGGCCGTCATCAACGTCTTATATTGTTCAGTCTCTTGTGGCCTTCTTCCTTGTTGAGAAACAGATCAGTAAAAGTAAAGACATTACCATGGTAGTGGCCGTGGTATACTGTGGAAATAATATAGATTGGTGTGAACATTTTTTGCAGAGAACATATTGGAAATACACATGTTCAAATCAATTAGTTCTGCAAGTGGAGAACAAATGGTGCTAAGATTATGGGTAGGTATTACTCTTTCAAAAACTAAATTAAATTATGACTCATAATCATTTTATTTTAGATTGTTACTTTCCCATCCGTTCATCGATGAATATTTGTCTTGCATCAATGCAGAGAGTAACATATACAATTCTCTCTCACACAGTTTCTTTATTGAGCTAACATGTCACAATTGATATGAACATTGCCATTCACACTCACTTCATTTCAACATGCTTCAGTTATTATGGCTCTAATTTATACTAGGATTATTTAGGACTGATCCTGCCTGAGTTGTGTGACATTCTTCTCTTTATTATATAATGCAGTTATTTGTTCACAATTTTTGTTCCAAATCGATCACAACTGTATGACGACAGTGCAATAATGTTTCTATATATTTGATCAATTAGCCTTGCGGTCTGATTAATGGTCACTGAGCAGGGCAGGACAGACTTGAGTAACTCAGAAAGCTATGTATTGGATAGAATTATAACGTCACTCTGTTCCTAGTTGTTGACCAGCAGGCATTTTGGAAATATCTGACACAGCTGATTGGATAGAACTATCTCATTTGTCGTTAAAACATCCAGCTCCTGGCCTGTCCCAGCCAATAGTCTGAATGACTTGCCCCCGATGTTGATCATTGCCTTCACTGCTGACTGTAAACAGGTTGTGGAGATAAATGCGGTTTACAATGGGGATTCTCACTGTTGTTCATTCAATACTGTTCATTCATTCCCTGAGTTACAGGAATCATAAAGGGACAGGATTTCCTTGGCAGGATCTAAAGTTTGCTGTCATAATTTTTCGTAGGGTCAGCTGAAACTCTCAGCAGATACAAAATTTGAGAAATACCAATTTCTGCTGCGTTTTGGAGAACAAAATATATAGTTTCTTCAGCGAGTAATTTCAAGAACATAAAATTCAACTAATTAATGTTTTGTACTGAGGGATTAGATGTTGATGTACTCTGTAATAGTGCATTGAAGGGATTGTTTGACTATCATCAATATTTATTGCACCGACTGTCACTGTACTTTATGGAGAGTGAAATATAGAAAATTAAAGATAATCCTTTACCTGGATAATAATTGTAATCTGTGGAACAAACAGATTGAAGTTAACATTGTTTGCAAAAGATGAATTGGAAACTACAGTTACACAAAACCAATTCAGTAATCGATACCTTACATGTTGCCCAGTTGTTGGGTTATAATTTCTTTTCCACATATTGAAGGAACATTGCTGTGCATATTTTCTCAGCAGCTTACTGATCCTTTCTTGTGATTCAGGTGAATAATTAATTACCTTGCACAAAAGTGCAGAGTATAATGTATATATTCCTGCTTTAGAATTACAAGTTACGATTTTCACAAACAAAACAAATTTTACCTTTCCCATTTTCATCATTTCAATTCAATAAGTTCATTT